>NC_056739.1:799348231-799648231 GCF_019279795.1 Protopterus annectens | reverse complement strand
AAATATATGTAACTTTTGCTTTTAGAAGCTAATTGATGTTCAGCACGTGACACTTTAAATAGCTATATTTTGCATTAGTTCTGTTTGTCTGATGAAGTCTTGCTCACACAGAAGCAAGATGAAAGTGCTTACACTATTTGTTTTTATGAATTAAAACTTGTCTATGTGGATTAGATTTTGTTCCTTGGATTTGTCTTGCCACCTGTGGTAATTTTTTCCGCATTTTTTGCTTGTGTGATCTGGCAGATCCTGGCACTCGACAGACAGCTTAGTGTAACCTTTTCCTTGTCCAGCCTTATGAGTGGGACATCTGTGTGCCTCACTATAGAGTCGCCTTTAACCAAAATATTTGGTTTAGATATGCTTTGCCTTATGGACTTGTTTGGTGAGACACTTTTCCTTGAGGTTTTATGTGTATTGAGTGCTGTAGATACTGTATTAGGTGTACCATCTTTGTGTTTCTGAGGTCTCTAATGTTTTAGGTAAATTTCTGGTGAGTACCTCTGCATATGATGGTTTATGTGTTGAGAGTGTGGTTTTGTGGCTGACAACCTGTTCAGTGTCACTGTCCTGTGAATGAGACAGGAAGGATTTCAAATTCTTGGTGTATATGCATCTCTCACAAATTGAGCTTGAGTGGTTCAGGAGTAGTGTGTTGTCAGTGTACATTAGGCAATTGCTACACTACCTCAGGATACCCATGTCAATCAGGCTGGCTGGAGAAACGGAGGAGAACTGACCATCCATAATACAAGGTGTAAATTTACTTATTTTAATGAGGACATTTGCAAATGTGATGCCTAAAGACAAGCTAGGTTAAGCAATTTTTCAACAAGCTGGCCAATGGAAATGTTCAATATTGGGCCTCATTGCAACAGTCTCCAACTCAGATGGGTTCATTGCTACACTCTTCTGCCACAAGGGTGAAGGGGGCCCCTCTTAATGTAAGATGTTTGGTTTTAGTGCTCAGATAATGCCAAACAGTCTAGATTCAGTGAATCTGAATCTAGCCTATGCTATAAAATACACACATACTAGAAAATAAAAAGTGCAGGAAAACAGTCTCAAACAGCAAACAGTTGAAACAGTGAAAATGGCTAAAAACAGTTGAAAGTAAGTGGCAATTCAGCAATACACACTTTAAAAGTGCAGTACAGTAAATAAAGCCTTTTGCAGTGTGATCTACTAAATCTGCTTATACAGGATAAGCTTTGTAAATTTACTCAACAGTTAGTATTTATGCTCAAAGCCGATTTATTTTGAGGCATCTTCCACTTTTTACAATCTATGTGAGGTTTTCTTTTATTTTTCATTGATTTTTTTATGTTTGTGCCACTAAACTGCTAATAAAATCTGAGTAGAATAAAGACACAGAAGTCATTAATGCAAAGTATAAACATAAGGAAATTCTTAGGCAGGGTGCACAAGAAAATAAGATGCTAGTTAAGATTGGCTTTTATATTACCTAGAAGGCAGCGAAAAAGCAGACTAGAGAACGAAACATTAGTTAGTGCCATCAAAACCTCTGCATCTTTCATTGTCACTTATAAAGAATTTTATTTACTAAAGATAAATCAAAAAGTCAAACATACGAAAATGATTCAATAACCAGCTGTCTGGGAAACTGGTTAGTGGAACTCGAGTTTCCTCAAAATGAGTAACTGAATACACAGTGTAAGATATAAAATCTGCTTTACTGCAACTAGTGAACTCTTAAACAGAGCAGTCTAATGGATCTAAAGTTTGAATTCCAACACAACCATTTTAGGATGTAGTTACTTTTCCATCTCTGTCTTTATTTTCTGCTCACAATACAATGCACAGTCTTGTTTTCCCACAGTGTGGTTGGTATTTTGTGGTGCTCCATACTTACTTGTCTTTATGTTTTTCTCTGCAGGTGCTTAATGCAGAGGCACATTATTGTGTGGAGATGATGAACGATAAGGGTTCGACAGCACTTATTACCGTTGGATTTATTCTGCTAATACCACTGATGGTTCTGGGGCTAGCTGCCTACTGCCGTGTAGCGAGACGACTGGAGCTTGGTTTATGCTTCATCCCCTATAGCAAGGCTGTGTACAAAAATCTGCCAGCATCCCACTACAACAGCCTAGGCTTCTGTTGTGAGCATGCAGGGAATGCTGCTGCCAAAGTCTGGGTGTAAAGTCCTATCCCAACCACATTGACAGATCAGAAAGGACCACTGCAAGAAAAAATATGAACTGAAGGACCAGTCAGAATGCCTGCAATGCTGGGAAACAATACTTAAACCAAGACTTTAAAACTACCATCAACAGTAAAACTACCATTAACAACACTCAGGCCTTACAACATTGTTACACTATTTTGCCTCCCTCACCTAGGTAGCTATGAGAAAACCCTGTGTGTGTGTGTGTGTGTGTGTGTGTGTGTGTGTGTGTGTGTGTGTGTGTGTGTGTGTGTGTGTGTGTGTGTGCGTGTGTGTGAGTGTCTGTATGTGTGTGTGTGTGTGTGTGTGTGTGTGTGTGTGTGTGTGTGTGTGTGTGTGTGTGTGTGTGTGTGTGTGTGTGTGTGTGTGTGTGTGTGTGTGTGTGTGTAAAAAAGACATCACATATTCCTTTGGTGTGTTGTTTTGCTGCTCTGAGTGGCTATTGTGTCATGTCAACTTTACAGAATAGCCTTTCATTTTTCTTTCCTGTGTTTATACTGGCTCTGGGTATTGTGAAACTTTTATTTTCTAAACTAGTCCTGGGTATTGTGTCACTTTCATGTTTGTGTACTATCTCTGGGTGTTGTGACACTTTCATGTTGGTATACTATTCCTGGGTGTTGTGAAACCTTCAAATTTGTGTACTAGCCCTGGATTTTGTGACACTTGAACAGAAGCCTGAAGTCTGATTACATGTTTATTATACAGCATGACATGCATTTTTCCATACTTTTACATAGTGGTTACATATGCTACACACATTGCTACATGCTAACCTCTACCCATTAATTACACAGTCTGTGACATTAATTATATTTTTCACAATAACTCAGTAAATCATGACCCTGACATGGCAGAGTTGTGTGTCTCTACATCCTTATACATTAACTTTTTGTGACTTAGTGTGTGTGCATATCAGGCTAATATTACTGTACATATGAACACCAAGCTCTATTCCTACACTGTTACATAGCTGGTTGGTGTTTAGTACAGCCTTATTCACCAACTGTGGCCTTACTTGGTTTCCTTGCTGTGTTTTGTATTAATCAGAGTCTTTCTTTAATACAGTTACACAACAGCTTAATGTGTTACCACATCCTTGTAAAGACCTATTAAGCCAGTAAGCTGTTAGCAGTTTACCTGGTTTGCCATTTTACACTGACATGCTTGGCTGTTTTAACTAGATTTGTGTTTATGACACCCTCCGCTTTCTTAATGGAGTCAGCAGGATACTTCCTGAAGGTAACCAAGACATCTGTACTTTAACACACTTCATTTAGCAGCACCTCTGTATAGCACTACAGTATACAACATTGCATCTGTGCAGTAACCTGTATGAAAGATCGGCATTTTAACCAGCACCACACTTGTATACATTTACACTTTAACCTTTAGTACCTCTTAGTCAATACTGCATCTGTATTAATTGCACTTTAAACAGCCCCGAGGCTGCATAATACTAAAGCTATATGCAGTTAGTTTACTATGGTTTAACTAGCACAGATATGTAAAACTACACACACCTATCTCAGCCTCAATAAGCATGCAGCTTTTCCATTGCAGGGTGCCCACACCCCCACACCGATCCTCCATTTTATACTGGAGATCTCCTCTGAGTAACTAAAATATATATATATATATATATATATATATATATATATATATATATATATATATATATATATATATATGTATATATATATATATATATATATATATATATATATATATATATATATATGTTTCTAGTATTTTGCTTTATATTTTGATGCTGTGGAGTGTGGTGTAAAAAAGTACATAAATAAACTTCTGAATTGCTAAGATTGTACAGAAAAGGTAAACATCTGTTGCAGATTATGTACAGTCCAGATAAAATCATCCAGCCCTTTTGCAGCCATTCATTTCTGAATTAGATCTGTTTATATTTTGAAGATCCTTCTACAACTTCCCAACTACTGAGTGCTGTCGGATTTCCTAAAACATTCCAAGCAAATTCCATTTCATTTGGGGAATAGATGAGTCAGGTTATGTGAGGCCAGCTCACTCTGAGCTGTCTTCAGAAGGTAGTCTATAAAATGCCAAAGTATTGTGCCTGAGATCCTGTTCTTCCAGAAAAGAATTACATCATGTCTTCTTGCGTGGATTTGAATTAGGCAGCTTTAATAGTTATTACCTGTGGATAATCAGTGTGAAAATATTGAAATTGATGTTTTTAAGGCTTATTGATGTAGGACTTGAGAGACCTGAGTTCTTATCCTGCCATCCTTACAAGAGCTATCCTGAATGGCAGTTTTCTGTCATTTGTGCTGTTTAGTTCTTAACTGCTTTTAGAAACCGTTACTAATTTGTGTCTAAATCTGTCTGTCTCTCTATCTATTGCATCAGTGTGCATATTTTGTATACAAGTTGTAGACTGTAATAAGCAAGTATATTTAAAAAAAAATTTGGAGGCCTGTGCTGACCTTGGCCTATTTGTTTGCAGATCCTGTCAGTTTAACTCCCCACATTACTTTAAAGGGGAGGCTGACCCTTTTCCAAGAGAGAGTGTTGCCTTGAGCTTGTATATTTGCTAGCTGATAGTACAGGAGTGAGAGTCCAGTAGCAGCATGCCATGATTCATTGAACTTTGAACCTTCATTATGTATGCAGTATTAGTGTTGCCCCCTGTTGGCTGGGAGACACAGTGCAATAAATTGTCAGGAGCTTGGGCAGGTGTATGCTCCCACGCAGTTGTGACCCTGACGAAAGCACATGTGTACTGTTCAGGTATTTGGTAGGCATAATGGCTCCATGAGCACCTGTTGCATCACAGCTGCAATACTCAACCTTCCACCATGCAGCACTGCTGCAAGGCCCCACCAGTAAGTATTTCTCCTGTGATGAAAAGTCAGTAGTGACTGCTCACTTCCTTCTCTCCATAGCTGACTCCTGTACCTCTCTCTAGGAATGTTAACCAAACCGGGGTGTCTACAGTTGTGTTCAGCACTGTAACCCTCTGGGCCACAGAATTTGTGCACTTCAAAACAACCTTTGAAAAAAATTATCTTGCAGAAGAACCTGCACATTTTCCACATTTTGTACTTATACTGTGCAAAGGATAAGATTCACAGATTTGTGAAATTTATAATTGTTTTGTGCTTAATTGTTGCTGCATCATTTTGTGTTTTTAATCTGTAGTAAACATGAGAAGGTGGTTTGTTTAAGCAGAGAGCTTGCATGAGTACTATTTGCCTTCATAATATTATACACACAGCAGCATGCAGTTTGAAAACAAATCACCCAAGTGGCTTGCTAACTGGAGTCTGACATGTAGTGGCCACTTTCTCTGTATAGCAGAGCTCACCAAGGAGCAGAAATATTCTTACAACCTTCTCTGCTCAGTCTAGGTCACTTCAGAACCAGAACTGCTGCTGTTGCACATAGAAATGGACTCAGTGGGTCACAGTACCAGGAGCCCTGTATTGTGCTGGGAAGATGACATTTATTAAAATTTTGTTTGCCCTAAAACCTTGTCTGTTTCAGAATACCACCTTAGCTTTTCTATAATTTAGTACCAGAACCAGAATTGTAGTCATTATTTCACCTCCTTTATGGCTGGAACAGAACATTAACAAACAAAAAAGTTACACAATCTCTGCAGATATCTCTAATAGTAACTAATCTGACATAGCATCTTAGTCAGAGAGATGATTTTTTTTATTTAGATGGCTTTTTATTTGCCCCATTCCCTTACCCCTGGAGAAATGCAATACTGCAGTGGCCATCAGCCCACCATGACATCATCATCATGTCTTTTCTCCTAATAATCTGGCTACGTGGGTTGGGTGTACCATTTAGGGTAGCCAGATATAGGTTGCTGGTTGGACAGGTACTACCCAGCTGCTGTTGCTAGCCAGGAGGAATGTATTCTCCCATAATGCTGGCTAACCCAGTACAGAATGCCAACTTGCACTGATGTAGTTACAGCCATTACCTCTCCACAGACTAATCACCAAAAGATGCAGCTGCAGTCAGTTTCTGTTATGTGGGAACCTGCTGCTGACAAATGATCACACCATTCCCACAAAAGTTCAAAGGGGTTCACTGAAAACTCAGTCCCACACCCACATCTGACCCTCAAACAACTTGGGGTAAGTGACAAGACAGACAAATATTAGGTCATTACAGCTGGGATTTGGCTTGTCATACCATGATGTTCACGGAAGGAATAGGAAGCAGTGCTTTTTATCAAATCACAGTTCTTCGATTCACGATTTTGTAAGCACACTAGATCACATGAGATTGCTTCATGACCAGTAAGAATTTTGGGGACTTGAAAGTGCCAAGTGTCATTTCATAGCTGGGTTCTGATAATTGATTATCCTGCAATCAGTGGGTGAGATGGGTGAGTGTAGGAAGATGAGAAGGGAATTGCTTCGGGTACCAGACAGTGCAGTTCACCCCATCTTGCATCTAGGGTATGGAGTGGTGGTGTCATCAGTGGAGTGAGGGGCCGCCATATTGTAACAAAATATGCATACTGAAAGGCAATTCCAGATCATAATTTTAGATAAAAAAAAATGAATGCTCCATTGGAGATGAGGAAAGATTCATCTCAAAGTACTGGGTTATCTGCCCTACTGGGCCATTTTAAGCCTAGCCAATTTCCCTTTCAAAGGTGAGACTCAAACCTTGTACTTTATGACTGTGAGATAAACACCAGTATATCCCCAAAAAGCATGGCCATACAGAGTACTGTTCTTGCACTCTAGCCATTCCAAATGATGGCTTTGGTTGGTCAGACATACCCTTCCTTAGGCAGGGCTTTGATTACTCTTAAACAGTAACAACAAACTGTGTGATTATGTCTCACATACGTTGCAATTAATCTCTGATGGCTAACTTTTGGAAAAGAGCCTCAGAAAGCATAAAACCCTCAAAACACTTACGCACACATTCGTACACACACAAATACACACACACACAAACACAAACACACAAATGCACAGGCAATAGGTCTGTATACCTTTCCTTAGCCTTTGATTCTGTACACACGGGGGAAGTTCACTATATGTTTTTGCTAAACATGTTGCTAGTATGAATAATGAAACACTGGCACATTTAATTGTAAGTTAGATGGGATTTCATACTGTAAGTTAAGAGTTTTTGTATTTTGAATTGTGAGAAATCAGAATTTTTTTCATTTATTTAGCTTCTATGATATTATGATTAGTTGCATTTGCTGTATCTTTCAAAATGCATCTACTGGATTTTTATTTTGTTTGATATTGTTTTGAATTTATATTTTTATTATATTTCTTGGTTGAATTCTAATAAACTTTGATATCTGAAAAAGTAAATGCCACAGCATTCAGATTATACTTCTTTTAGTGGTTGCAGTTCTGGCTGAAAATTGTGTGTTGGAGACAGTGAGGTAGAACTGGGAGTTAACCCGTAATGGGCTGGTACAGGAGAAAGACTTACGTGCTTCATACTTGGGGCTGTTCTAAGACTGCATACAGCGCTGTTATTCTAATAGTCCTCCCGAAGGACTGGAGCTTCAACTGCTGCAAGCATAAAGGCAAGATGGATTTTAATTCTTTCATGTCAATGTTGTAAAAGGAGTAAAATAACCAATAAGGCATGACAAGCATACATTACATGGCACTGAGGAGGCAAGATAGATTTTAGTTCTTGCATGTCAGTCTTAACACCTGCACAGCATGTAAAAGGAGTGAAGTAACCAGTAAGGCACAACCAGCTTACATTAAATTGCACTGATGCATGGCTAAAAGGGACTGAAAGGCATGAGACCAATAACAAAGTACAACCAACCCCTTTAGTCATGCATGTTTAATGGGCATCCCTGGGGTATTGTTTTGCTTTGTGTGAAATGGAAAAAGGTTGAATCAGTGTTCCTGTCCACTAGACAGTACCGATGTACTTGCAGTAATCAGACTGCTGAAAAATGACCACCCATTTCTTAGCATTGTACAACAGATGTGGCTGCCAAGATGACTACCTCATTTTCCCAAGTGCCAGAGCACTATGGTAGTAGTTTACTGCACACTATAAACTCAATGACTTTCTGTCTTGTCAGAAACCAAAAGTTAAATACATGTAAAGCAAGGCATCCAAAGGGATTTATAATAATATATTCAAGAAGACAGCAGCTGTTAAAAGGCATCAGTAGATGGCAGTTTAATGTTGGTCACTCATTTAGAACTAGAAATGTACTGGCCTGTTGGAAGGAAGCTGTTGTCCCTGTTTGCAGACATTAAGACTCAGGAGAAGAGCTTGCTGATGATCAAAAAACATGTTGTGTTCCATCTCTGGGTTATGGAAAGGTGGGATAAATATATTTCTATTGAGGAGTCGCTCCAGTGGCACAGAGGGATAAATCACTGACTATGTCCCAACTGACCCAGGTTTGATTAACAGCTCAAGCAACTGATGGATCATAGGATCATAGGAGGTTACTAGGCTAATGGCCCCAGGGCCCTTACAAGCCTAGCTAAATTCAACCTGTGTTCCCAAGGGTATCTGGTTCAAGCAGACAACTAAAATCAGCACCTATTGTCCCTGTCCAAGAGGGACACAGGTGGAACCCCTGGGGTAAATTTCCAGTTATCCACTGAGTCATCCAAATTGCGCTTAAATAGGGTCAACGAGGGGCTTTGTTTAACAGTAATAGGAAGCTTGTTCCAAAGTTGGGACAACCTCTGTGAGACAAATCTGCCTCTCCAGCAAGTTCTGCTGATGTCACATACCAGGTTAAGGTCCTTTGAGCGAGTGACCCGTGTGTCATTACACTTGTCATTACACTTGCAAATGTGCAGCATTTCCATTAAAGCTGGGTCAGAGATTGCTCTATATGCAAGGCACAGGTCACCTCTGAGCAGCCTGTATGACAGAGTAAAGTGATAATGATTTCAGTCTGTCTGCATAAGACAGATCTTGAAGACCCTGAATTTTTTTTTGTAAGGAACCTTTGTGTTCTCTCCAATTGCTGCAGGTGTTTGGAAAGGAACAATTATTGGCCTGATGTGGGAAGAGTACAGGGGGGTTATAACCTATTTTTTCCTGGAGGCAATACCCTTCCTTATGAGATAAGCAGTATAAAGTGCCCTACTTACCGCTGTGTCAACATGGTGATCGAAGGTAAGAAGGGATGGACGTGCCCATCCTGGGTGGGAGGGTACTCATTGATACAGTCCCTAAGGGGAGGAGTGGCCCAAAACTGGGGAGTCACACTTGGACACAATCAACAAGCATGAAGAAAGGAGAAAGGGTAGTACAGAGGCAATAAACAAGAAAATATGTTTTGCCCCCCTGCAAAAACATTGTAAAGATATTTTTGAAATGTCTTTTTGGTACCCTTTAGAATTTCGAGTTGCTGAAAACTCAAGATTGTGGGCTCGAGTTTATGAATTTCGAGCTTTCAGCAATTCGATATTCTAAAGGGGAACCATATATTATATTATATATGTGTGTGTGTGTGTGTGTGTGTGTGTGTGTGTGTGTGTGTGTGTGTGTGTGTGTGTGTGTGTATGTGCGTGTGTGTGTGTGTGTGTGTGTGTGTGTGTGTGTGTGTGTGTGTGTGTGTGTGTGTGTGTGTGTGTGTGTGTGCGTGTGTATATATATATATATATATATATATATATATATATATATATATATATATATATATATATATGGGTCTACTTCAGTAGACAGAAGTACCACTTACCTGAGTTGCAAAAAACCAAGACGACAAAACCAAAACCGCATTTTAACAAATGTGCACAACACCAAAATAGATTCCTGGGAAAACAACCACTTGACCAACATGGGCTATTTGCCCTTTTCCCCAGTATAGTATGATCTCAGAATTGGTATATTTAGTTAGGGGGGTTGGGTTTAACATGTTTTGATGTGCTTTTCTTTTTATATTGACCAAATGGTTCTTTTCCCAGGAATCTGCTTCGGTGATGTGCACTTTTGTTAAACTGCGGTTTCTGTTTTGTCTTTTCCTCTTTTTCTTCTTCTTCTTTTTCTTTCAGCTGCTCCCATTAGGGGTCACCACAGTGGATCATCTGTTTCCATTTTTTCCTGTCCTCTGCATCTTGCTCTGTCACACCAACCACTTGCATGTCCTCTCTCACCACATCCATGAACCTTATCTTAGGCGTTCCTCTTTTCCTGTTATCTGGCAGCTTCATCCTTAGCATCTTTTTCCCAATATACTCTGCATCCCTCCTCAGCACATGTCCAAACCAACGTAATCTTGCTTCTCTGGCATTGTCTCCAAACCTTCCAACCTGGGCTGACCCTCTAATATACTTGCTCCTAATCCTGTCCACTCTTGTCACACCCAGTGGAAATCTTAACATCTTTAACTCTGCCACGTCCAGCTCTGACTCCTGCCTTTTTGTCAATGCCACTGTCTCCAACCCATGTAACATAGCTGGTCTCACTACCCTCTTGTTTTCCTTCCCTTTCACTCTTACTGGTACTCATCTGTCACAAATCACTCCTGACACTCTTCACCACCCACTCCATCCTGCCTGTACTCTCTTCTTCACCTCTCTTCTATACTCACCATTACTCTGAACTGTTGACCCCAAGTATTTAAACTCATCCACCTTCACCACCTCTACTCCCTGCATCCTCACCATTCCTCTATCCTCCCTCTCATTCACACATATATATTCTGTCTTAGTCCTGCTGACCTTCATTCCACTTCTATCTAGAGCATATCTCCACCTCTCCAGGGTCTCCTCCACCTGTTCCCTACTCTCACTACAGATCACAATGTCATCTGCAAGCATCATAGTCCACGGGGACTACTGTCTGATCTCGTCTGTCAACCTGTCTATCACCATTGCAAGCTGATCCTTGATGTAATCCCACCCCCACCTTAAATGCATCCGTCACTCCCACCGCAGACCTCACTGCTGTCACTCTACCCTTGTACATATCCTGTACCACTCTTACATACTTCTCTGACACTCCCGACTTCCTCATACAATACTACAACTGCTCTCTAGGCACCCTGTCATATGCTTTCTCTAAGTCCAAAAAGACACAATGCAACTCCTTCTGACCTTCTCTGTACTTCTCCATCAACACTCTCAGAGCAAACATTGCATCTGTAGTGCTCTTTCCTGGCATGAAACCATACTGCTGATCACTAATCATCACCTCCCTTCTTAACCTAGCTTCTACTACTCTTTCTCATAACTTCATGCTGTGACTGATCAATTTAATCCCTCTGTAGTTACTACAGCTCTGCACATCACCCTTATTCTTAAAAATCGGTACCAAAACACTTTTTCTCCACTCCTCAGGCATCCTTTCACTTTCCAAGATTTCATTAAACAATCTAGTTAAAAATTCCACTGCCATTTCACCTAAACACCTCCATGCATCCACAGGTATGTCATCTGGACCAACAGCCTTTCCATTCTTCATCCTCTTCATAGCTATCCTTACTTCCTCCTTGCTAATCCACTGCACTTCATGATTCACTATCCACACATCATCAAACCTTCTCTACCTCTCATTCTCTTCATTCATCAACCCCGCAAAGTACTCTTTCCATCTGCTCAACACACTCTCCTCGCTTGTGAGTATGTTTCCCTCATTATCCTTTATCACCCTTACCTGCTGCACATCTTTACTAGCTTGGTCCCTCTGTCTAGCCTACAGGTCCTTTTCTCCCTCCTTAGTGTCCAGCCTTTCATACACCTCTTCATATGCCTTATCCTTAGCCTTCGCCACCTCTCTCTTTGCCATGCACCTCATCTCCTTATACTCCTGTCTACTTTCTTCATCTCTCTGACAATCCCACTTCTTCTTCGCCAGCCTCTTTCTCTGTATACTCTCCTGTACTTCTTCATTCCACCACCAGGTCTCCTTGCCCTTATTCCTCTTTCCAGATGTCACACCAAGCACCTTTTAGCCACCTCCCTTACTAGCTCTGCTGTAGTTACCCAGCTATTTGGTAACTGTTCACTGCCGCCCAGTGCCTATCTTAACTCTCCCCTAAACTCCACCTCACAATTACCCTTTTTCCATTTCCACCATTTGATCCTTGGTGCTGCCCTCACACTCCTCCTCCTCTTCTTGATCACCAATGTCATCCTACAAACCACCATCCTATGCTGCCTAACTACACTTTTCCCTGCCACCAATTTACAGTCTCCAATCTCCTTCAGACTGGCCCTTCTACATAAGATATAATCCACCTGTGTGCATCTTCCTCCTCTCTTATATGTCAGCCTATCCCCCTCCCTCTTGTTAAAATACGTATTCCCAACAGCCATGTCCATCCTTTTTGCAAAATCCACTACAATCTGACCTTCTGCATTACTTTGCTTAACACCATACCTTCCCATCATTTCCTCATCCCCTCTGTTCCCTTCACCAACGTGCCCATTGAAATCTGCTCCAATCACCACTCTCTCACCCTTGGGTACAGTCATCACCATTTCATCCAACTCATTCCAAAATTTTTCTTTCTCATCTATCGCACACCCAACTTGTGGAGCATATGCACTAACAACATTCATCATTACACCATCAATTTCCAGCTTCATAAACATCACTCTATCCGACACTCTTTTCACCTCCAAAACACTCTTAGCATACTGTTCCTTCAGGATAACCCCTACACCATTTCTCCTCCCATCCACACCATGATAAAACTATTTGAACCCGCCTCCGATACACCTAGCCTTGCTCCCCTTCCATCTTGTCTCTTGCACACAAAATATACCAACCTTCTTTCTGTCCATCATATCATCTAACTCTTTCCCTATACCAGTCATACTGCCAACAGTCAAAGTTCTGACCCTCACTACCACAGTCCTAGCTTTTACCTGCCTTCAGGCATGCCTTCACCCTCTTCTCCTCCTTTGGCCAGCAGTAGCCTAATTTCTGCCAGCACCCTGTTGGCCAACAGTACTGGTGGTGGTCATTGTTAACCCAGGCCTCGACTGATCCAATATGTATATTTGTACTGTTGTCCGCATGTGTGATTTGGCCATGTTTTTACTCCAGATGCCCTTCCTGACGCAACCCTTCCCATTTATCTGGGCTTGGGACTGGCACAAAGAAATGCACTGGCTTGTGCATCTCCAGTGGCTGGGTTGCGGTTTCTGTTTTGTCTTCTTGGTTATTTGTAATTCAGGTAAGTGGTATTTCAGTCTACTGAAGTAGACCCATATATATATATATATATATATATATATATATGCTAAATTGCAGGCCTTTGTTCAAAGTACAGCTTATTGTGGCCGAGGTGCTAGAGAAATAAATTTGCTTATCTGGCTTTTGCTGTGTGGTTTTCCTTTGTTCAAAGTATCTTTATGTAGTCCAAGATGAATTGACAGCCCTGCCCCATACACTTTGCTAAATGTGCTGACACTTCTCAAGAATTGCATGAAAAATATTTTCTGACTTTTCTCTAAATGTCACAGATGTACTACATTCAAGTCATCTTAAAATGTAAAGTAGTATAAACAACAGACAAAGTTTAAAGCTTAGCATTTCAATACTGTGATGCTGCTTATGTAAAATCCTTGAAAGAGATGACAACTGCCTTTGAAACATTGAATGATTTAATTGCTCTGTTTTGCTCTGAAAGGCACAGCTGCATTAAAAGTAGCTGTGAATCAGTGTAAGTTTTTTCCTCTGCTTAAAGACAATGTAAAACAGTTTCACACCTCTCTATCTTGTTTACAGCAGCCTGAGTTCCTGACTACAGATTTCTTTGTGTCTGTGGTATGTCATGCAAGTGTAGACAAATTCCTCAGCAGCTCGTGAGAAGTTAAGGTTAAAAAAAAGTGGGTGGTCTCTCCCTTCCTTTGAGGAAATGAAAGTTTTATAAAGTACAAGCAGGTTTCAGGTACCTGCATAGTACTGGAATTGTATTATAGGGAGAAAAGCAACCTAAGAGTTGAGTTAAACTGCGGTGAAGGTGGAGTTTTCCTTTAATATCCCACCACTGCCACCAGTATGTGATGCCCCTTCTCTGGGTCAGTGATCAAGGAGCCTCATTCCTCACCACTGATACTGGTGGGGAATTTTCACTGAAAAAAAAATAGACACACACAGTATTTTTAGATGCAGCTCTCTGCACCAAGTACAATTTCCCTTAAGAGCACAGAGGGAATGCACACACCAGTCCTGAGGCTGGGTGTTCTCTCCAGACCCCTAATAAGACTCCCCATTGACTCCCCATTGACACAGCTGTAGAGTTAAGCCTTTAGCCGGGTGTTCCAGGCCAAGTTCTCCACCACACTCTCTGTGAAATCAGTGCTCTCAGTGTCTCTGTTCAAAGTAGCTGACAGACACACTGTCTTTGAGATTTGATTTTCACACACACACACACACACACACACACACACACACACACACACACACACACACACACACACACACACACACGCACACCTGGGAAAGTATGATAGAGCTTACTCGCTTTGCCACCTCCACCCAGTCAATTAGGTAGAGTCACTGTCACCAGCCAGCTACTTTAAGGCTCTTACCAAGGTACCCAATTACTCTCAGTAAAATTAATACTTATACAAAAGGTAATATGTGACCAAGCTGCAAGACTTTCAGGAGGATGAAGCCACAGTACCATTAAATAAATACAAGTGCTCTCAAAGGTTAAAATATTTTCTAAAAGACCTGCCACAATGAAAAGTTTAGATATATTTAATAAAAAAATATGACAATACTATCTATTCACAATAAACACCAGAGTTTCAGTTCATAGGAAATAAAAAAAAAACACAGATGGAAACACTCAGATACATAAAAAAAACAACTTCCAGCTAATCTCGCTATATTTTCCTAGCTGACTGAAGAATTACTGTTCCCTAATTACTTGCTAGAGCAAGGCAAGTTGAAGTGGATGAGTATCTCTTGTGTCAGGTCCAATAACAAAGTGTTGAGTGCATATCTCTCACTAGTAGATTGGTCACCTGACTCTGTGGTTCCCACACTACCATCTAACTAGCAACAGAGCCAGAATGTGGCACAATACCCACATACAACTTTATCAAAGTATATTACAGCATCTGGAGACTGTAAACAATTCCAATACTTCCACCATTCCTGTAGAAAGGCTTTTCATAGACATTGCATCTCTGGCTGCATTCAGACCTATAAGATAGAATCTTTATGGCCTAAACCAGGACATTTAATTTTAGGCTATTTTTCTTAAGGTTAGCTGGGCTGAGCTTAACCCCTTCCAGTATTCTTTGTTACAATATATACATTTAAGCACTTACAACAATACACCCTGACATACATGTATATTTCTTTTCTGTCCAGCAGAACCCACTGATGCATTTTTTTAACACACACATCTGTACAAATCAGTTTGATATTCAAATAACATATAATTCTTTACAAAACTCCAGCTAGTTACGCTGGCATATGTTACACACGCACTGTCTTACTCTCTGGCACAGTCGGCACTATCTCACATCATCACAACATGTTTCATGTCTCACGTTTGACTTTGTTTTCTCTCTTGGTTTCCAGTTCTGCCTTCATCCCCTGTATCTTGTTACTGGCAATTTTTTCAAACAGACCTGGGGATTTTTGCTTACTTTGTCCCATATTATTTCTTTTCTTAATTAGACAAGTACAACTGGATAAATTGTGGGTATGGCACCCATCTTCTTATCTCTATATAATATACCTCTCCTAATGGGGATAATTCTGTACTCTGTCCACATATTCTTTCCAGCAACATATAAACCTCTACTAAATAACCCCATCTATTCAACAAAACTGATTTGCATTAATATCGTTTTAAACTTAATTGATACTGGTAAGGTACATGTCTTTCTTTAGCAACTACTCTTCCTATTCTTCATACATAAGTTCTTGCTCTCCAAATACAATTTAATTTCATTCTTCCTGTTATTCTTTCTCTTTCCAAAGCCATAGCACTTTGATTATTAGACCCAACTCATGTAATGCACTTTCTACAACTTCCATAAATCCATCTATCCAATGTTGTTGCCATCACTTCCATTCCCTACTTGCATAGTATTTTCTGTGGATGGTGGTGGCTGTTCATGGGTCACTATAGGAGTTGGATGTGACTCAACAATTTATTTTGTAAAATACATGCAAACCCAGAGAAGGCAAATAGAATCCACTCAGAAGACACTGCAGCCATGATCCAACCAACAGAACCTCTTGTAATCTGGCAATAATCCTACTCGTTGTGCCACAATGCAGCCCTTACTTTGTCTTACAGTTTTTTGCTTTTCAAACATAGATTTCTGAGATTTTCCTACATCAGAGGCCATCATCACCTGGTGGTGCAGACTGAAAGTTAACTTTTCTTAGGCACAGCAGGACCACTGTTTGTGGAAGATATTGGTACACTTTAATGGGTAGTTTCTCATTTTCTTAATGATGTACATCCACATATAAGTGTGTGGAGCCTGTAGGAGGCCTGCTTCCACATCGGAGAGTACAGTGGGGCTTGCCTCCTAGAAAACTTTAATTTCTGATGTTTGCAGGTGGTTTACAGGATAAATGTGTTCTCAGTCAATTATGATCAAGCAATGTCTTTATAAACAATCTATGTCAAGCATTCGCAGGGGAGCAGATTATACATCTGCATAAGACAGTACCATAGGAAAGCTCTATCTTTCCTTATTTCTCACTTCCTGTTTTTCACATTCCTACTTTACTTTACTTGCTTAACCCACTATATTAATACCTGGCCCAAAATAGTACAGAATTTAAAACATTATTTTGTTTCACACATCTCCATCTTGACCACACCCATTAACAATGGGTTTCAAAAAGAATCTTTATATACTCTTTTCATCCACCACCTAAATGTAAATCCCAAAACATATTATTCTAATATTTTCCATAAACTTTCATGACTTACTTAATCATATCCATTACCTAAGCACCATAATCTAAATTCTTTTCATCTAGCATATGTATTTATCATCTTTCCATCTATAACACTAACATCTTCATCTTCTAACAAACTTTTCAAGCATACTTTATTCTTAAATGGTAACCATTTTGACAAAATCTTTGATAACAATCTTGACAAAATCTTGGGAGTACTTGACTTCCAAGATTGCTGCACATGGAGTAGCAGCTTAATTTCAGCTCTCCCAATGTGAAAACAGAAACTCAGAAGAGAGAGACAATAAACTTGTATTTTTGGGTAAATTTCAGTAACTGTCTAGTAAGTGCACTGCCAGGAAGCCAGCAAAAAAGAAATTCAGAGAACCTGAAAGAAAATAAATCACAAAAGGTGAGGGAAAAACACTGACTGGGAAGAATTCTACAGCTGTAAGCTCCAGCTTTGGAAAAAATAAGTGAAATGTACTCAGAGCTGATTAAAATAAACAAAACACTGTTGGAGTATACCAACTCAAATAACAAAAGGCTGGAAAAATGGAAGAAGCTTTAAACAGATACTCAGATGAGGTGATAACACTGCAAAAGTCAGAGGTTGAAATGAAGAAAAGGCTGGTTGAATATGAGACTGCTCAAAAAGAGAAGTTTAAAAAAAATAAAATAATAGAATTAGAGGACAGAGCATATAGGGAAAACCTGAGATTTTCTGCTGTACCAGAGAAGCTGAAAGGAACAGATTATATTAATTTTATAAAAGCACAAATAAGCAATGTGATGATGTGAGGTATTGCCAGCTATGCCAGAATAAGCAAGGGCAGTGGAATTTTGTAAAGAATTATATGTCATTTGTATATCAATCTGAGTTGTTTAGATGCTTGTGCTGAAAATGTATGTGTAATGTTGCTTGTGTTACAAATGTATCAACAGTTCATCCTGACGGTATTGTGGCTAAATTAAATGTATATGTTTTAACAGAGGGTACTGGAATAATGGAAGAGAAGAAGTTAATCACTGTCCAATTGCAGCTAACTTTGAAAAATGTTCTGAAATTAAATTACTGGGCCTAGGCCATAAAGATTATATCTTACATTCTGATTGCAGCCAGAGATGAAATGTCTGGAAAAAACAAGCACTAGGAAGACATCTGTATTGTCTTTAACAGTGAACTAATTGCTACTCTGGAATTGTTTTATGACTTCCAGAAGCTGGATCAGATCTTAGCAAGCTCCATGTGTGTGTATTATTGACACATATGTGCAAAATCCTGGTAGTTTCTAGCAATGGGAGGGGGTGCATGGGAACCAGAAATCAGATCACCAGATGTATGTGATGTAATTCTGTAATCCATTACTAAAATAATGTTTTAATACTAGTTGAGTCTCAGGGCCGTCTGTTTTTGTAAACTGACAAGGAAAGGCCCTCACCTACTTCATCTTGCCTTGCTCTAGTAAGTAACCAGGGAATAATAATTCTTTAAATCAGTCAGAAAAATATAGTGAGATTAGTTAAGTATTGTTTTTCTGTAACTGTGTGAACCTGTCCACCTGGGTTATTTTTAATATTTTCTGTTATTGAACTCTAGTGTTTATTGTAAATAGAAATTTAGTATTTTCATGTTCTTTTATTATTCATTATTAAATATATTTGAACTTTTTATCATGACTGGTCTTTTAGAGAATATTTTAAACTCTGAGAGTACTTATATCTATTTGGTGACAGCTCTGGCCACTCCTGAAAGCCTTACCACATTGGCATAACACTACCATGTGTATTACTATTAATTTTACTCAGTATAATTGGGTGCCCTTTTAAGAGCATTGGAGTAGCTGGCTTTGGAGTCTCTGGCAGTGGTGTAACTACCTTATAGTTGTGGCAGAAAGTGATATAGCAAGTAAATCTGTGCCAGTCTTTCCCAGGTGTGTGTGTGTGTGTGTGTGTGTGTGTGTGTGTGTGTGTGTGTGTGTGTGTGTGTGTGTGCAAAAAAAAATCTCAAAGATTGTGTCAGTTGCTTGGAGCAGGGACATGAATCACTGGTTTCACAGAGAGGGTGCTGGAGGATTTGGCTTGGACATTCAGCTGAGGACTTAACCCTACATTTGCACCAGTAGGGAGTCTTATTGGAGATCTGGAGAGAGAGAGGGACAGAGAAACTGGCCCCCAGACTGAGTGTGTTCCCTGTTTATCCTCAGGGAAATTGTGCTTGATGAAGAGAGCTGCATATGGAAATACTGAGTGTATCCATTTTTGTTCCAAGTGAATATCCCTCACCAGTGCCAGTGTTGAGGATTCAGGCTCCTTGATTACTGGCCCAGAGTGGGGACATCACAAGAAACTAGACTGGTATTTCACAGCAGGAGTTGTTAATTGAAAGGGTACATCGGGTGTATGCTCCAAACCTGGCTATGATACAGTAACATAGACCTTTAATAGTAAAGATGTAAAGAAGGAGTTGATTCTGTCAAAACTGTGTCAGAAGGGCAAGGTACTAAAAGTGGGACACACTAGCATGTTTGTGGAAAATGATTACTCACTGTACACCAGGCAGAAGAGGAGTAAATTTATTACACTGTTCAGGGAATGTCAAGAAGCAGGCCTGAGATTTAAGCTGCTGTACCCAGTAATCTTCAGAATATTCTTCCTGGAGGGACACAATCATTTTTGATGCAGAACTTGCTAAGGAGGAAATACAAAAGTTTTTTCCAACAAAAAGTGAGCTGTAAAACAGAAGAAGATTCTGCCTCTCTCTCTCTGGTAATAAAGACTGCAGAGAGACTGTGTCAGTGAAACATTTTCCATTGTTTCAACTGAAAATGCTTGAGAGACAGAGATGATTAGAAATGAGTATGTTGGAAATAAAGCATAGACTGGATTTGGGAGATGGAGATCAACAGGAATAAAGCCAGCAACTCAGAAACTGACAAATAAATGTAGTATTACAAAGCATTAATTATATTTGTGAAACATGGCAGAACAAGAAAACCTGGAAATATTGGACTTTTTTGACTTTGTTAAACATGTAGGGACTCTAAAGCATATGCCCTACTTCATGTCATTAATGCTTGGAAGAACACTTAGGAGATGGGAAGAGGAGAGAGCGAGAGTTAATCCTAAGTAAAACAAAATTTTGTTCTTAACAGTAATATTTTTAAAATTCATGACATAATCGGTATGCTGTAAAGTAAAGTTAAAGTACACGGTGCCTCTGTTTTTTTAATACTTCTCTCTTTCCCCTTGTTTACTTTTAAGAAATGTAAAAAAGAAGAAAAGTCTTGTCAAAAGAGCATAATACAACAAAAAGTTGATGTGCTTTTTTTTCATTCTTGCATAAGGAATGGCTGGATTAAGGCCCTTGGCTTGATCTAGTAACAAGTTTTAAGCGAAAGCAAATAGGTAAAAAAATAACTTTGAATATAATAAATCTTTCTTCTAGCAAATAAATGAATGCTTGTAGAAGCCACTCTGTATCTCATTCTCATGTCTCCATGGAGACAATCTACTAAAGAGCAATAAAAACAGAATACTTATTTCTTTCAATGGCTAGGAGATAATACTTTCTGAAAGCATTCAAGTGTTTCCCCATCTGGGACAGCAATTAAGATAAGACAAATCCAGACAGCACTTAGTAGGCACACATGCTGTACCTTATATCTTAGCATGGATAACCTTCCTATCAGGTTAACCCAAGTCTGTGAGTGTGGCTGTCAGTTTGAGATTATTGCTCCTATTAGGAGAGTAAAGCTTCAATATTTGAAGGTATATATAGTTTTGTGTGTTAGTATTAAGTTAGTAGGTTTTAGGGGTGTATTGGGGGTGTTTGTTTTTTTGTTTGAAGGCTTTGAATAAAACAAAAAGTTTTGTAAGATGTGACATAGGCAAAACTGGATATGACAAGAAACAACTGTATAAAAGATCAACCTACCAGTCATTAGTGTATGCATGTAACACAAAAGCTGGAACTAGACACTAAACAAAAAAAACTCACACAAAAAGGTGGGAATAATAGCTTTTTGATAATGACGCTTTCTATATTATCTTTAAATGTAAATGTTCTCACAGATATATACAAAATTAAGACTAGTGAACTATATTAAAATGTAGAGTGCAAATAGTTATGCTATAGTAGACACATTTGGAAAGAAATTAACATGTGAATTTGATAAAGAAAGGTTTTTGGAACAGTTATTCAGTGGAATGACTGGGACAAAAGAAAAGAGGGGTACTTATATTAATTGCAAGAGGAGCTCTAATACTGATAGAAGAGAATAAAAAAAAGATAATAGTGGTATATTTGTAGTACTAAATGGCTACTGGCTATGCAGAGAAAGCATTTGACAGAGTAGACTGGGACTTCATGATCAGGACAATGGAGGCATTTGCTTTCCCCTGATACAATTATAAGGTTGATTAGAAGAATATATGAGGTATCAAAGGTGTGAATTAAAGTGTGCGGGGTCCTCTCTGATAATTTCTGCTTGAGTAGATGAACAAGGCAGCATTGTCCCTTTTCCCTTCTGCTGTTTGCATTATATTTAAAACCACTGGCAGAGAAAATAAGGGACTCAGAATTTCAAGGATATAATTGGTATGATAGTCAGGAAAAGCTGTATCTATTTGCAAATTATATTATTTTACACATGACAAAGCCAGGAAGGGACATTACAGTGTTGTGGAACATTTTAGGACAGTTTCAAATCTTCTCGGGATACAAAATGAATGAAGCTAAAACAAAGGCAATGGCGGTAAATTATGTACCAACACACAAATTGGTCACACTATATCCATATTTATGGGGACATGATAAAATAAAATATTTAGGAGTATAGATTAGAAATGACTCTGTGGTGCCAGCTAAGGATGTGTGGGAAGAGACTAAACAGAAGATAATACAAAAACTGAGAAACTGGAAGTTTTGTTATATGGATATATATACGAAGATACAAGCCATTAAAATGATTTAGTCCCATTAGTCTTATGCACAGGTCAGGCATACTTGTATCAACCAGTGGAGAAGCTGTGGATAGCAATTAAAAAAAGAGTTGAAGGATTTTATCTGGGAAGGAAAGACAGCAAGGGCCAAGTGGGATAAGCTGATTATACCAATAGAACAAGGTGGACTAGGATTACCAAATTTAAGGGGGTATTTTAGAGCAACACAGTTAAGGCTCTTATACATAGCACAAGCAGAAAACTATAATTCAAAGTGGAAAGGAATGATGCTGACACAGGGAGGAAGCTCAAGAAATAAGGAGAGATTGGGACTTTGGATGCAGTCGCTTAAGGAGAACAACTGAAATCATACAGAGTATTATATTCATAAAATAGCAGGGAGTATTCTAAGAACCAAACCAGCACAAGAATGGAGATAAGAGATTTTGCCGATAGGATTGACTGTGGTCAGGGATATGGATAATGGCAAGAGGGGGCTGGAATTTATTGGAGAAAACTGGCAAAGGGATCAAGGTATTGGGAGTAAATAACTGTAAAAGGAAAGGTAATAGAATGGGAAGAGGCCAAGAATTTATTTGGACTGCAGGTTAGAGATTGCCTTCCCTATCAAGGATTGATATCAGAGTATAGGCAAAGAGAAAGAAATAGGAGTCTCTTAAATGAAAGACCTGCACTGGTAGAGTTTTTAATAGAATCTAGAACAGAAGCTGCCATTAAAAAAGAAATAAAAAGAAAAAATATATACACCATCAGAGGTAAAACACAGCTGCAACTCGATGAGGACAAACACTCAGCTGGTCAAAGAAATAAAAATCCACTATTTATTCCAGCACAAAAACAGGTAAGCGCTTTCGCATTGGAGCTTCATCAGACCTTTACAAACAGTAGACCTAACCTATCTTTTATACAAAACCATCTCATCTAATAAATCAATTAAATAAAATAATTAAATAATCAATGCTTAAAGTTACAGTAAAGAGATACAAAGTAATAAAGAACAAAGTTAAAAATAAGGACATTACACAATACATCCTTACAATCTACATTCTAAAAATCACTTTAAACCAAAAACATAGACAAACTGTAAACTCAACAAAAAAAAAAAAACTAAAAATAAAAACCATCAAAGACTTCATTTACGAAGTCTTCTTTTCTTCAAAACTGGCTTAATAGAAGCCCTGTCATTAAGGCCACTGCCTCGATCTGCTCTTAAAAGAACAATCCACCTTGTTTCCTTATACTCAGTGTAAGCAATAATATCCCCTTCTCTGATGCTAGGTGTAACAGTTTCAATCACCTGGAATTTAAATGTATGAGTGCACCCAAACTCAGTGGCATGCTTAGCAAGTGCATTATGTGGAGACCCCTTCCTAATGTGATAGAGATGTTCCCTCATTCTATCACGCAGGGGTCTGTTGGTTTTCCCAACATAAAATGCACTGCATGCCACACACTGAGCCAGGTAAACCACATGTGGGGGTCATACAATTGTTAACCCCTCTGAAATAAAAATCCCTACCAAGATCAGGGTGATGAAAAACACCAGATGAGTCAATATAACCACAGAAATTACACGAGGCACACGCTACCGTGGAACCACGGTGAAACCTATCAACATTATTCTGTGTCCCAGAACATAGTAACCTCTTCAGGTTCATATGATTTCTATACCTAAAAGTGGAAAAACTACCCACAATATTGCTAATATCATCGTCCACTAAAAGAATGGACCAATGGTGATGGAACAAATCAGTGACTCTTCTGTAATCATTAGTATAAAAAAGTGGGATCTTAGTCTTATTGCCGCTAGTAGATGGGGAGAAATTATTCAATTCTAGAGGCAAACCAAAATAAGGACATGCCCTAGTGGACCTTAAATCAAGAAGGTCAGACCACTGTCTACTCAGCTCATCCCTGGTATAGCCCCTATCCAGAAACTTCTTCTCCAGGCTGGTCATTTCCTTCTGAAATCCTACTAATGAGGGATTTAATCTCAATGCTCTCATACCCTGTCCCCTGATGAGATTCTCAAAAATGTAACCTGGATGCATACTAGACCTGAACAGGAACGCATTCCTATGGCATGTCTTCTGATAGATCCATGTATTAATCAGGTGATCATCCAACTTCTCAACAATGACATCCAGATAACTAATCCTTTCATAAGACAGACTATAGGTGAACTTTAGACAAACAGTCAAATTGTTCACAATCCCAAAGAACCTATCAAACTGTTCAGATGTCCCCCACCACAGCACAAATAAATCAAATTATGTACCAACACACAAATTGGTCACACTATATCCATATTTATGGGGACATGATAAAATAAAATATTTAGGAGTATAGATTAGAAATGACTCTGTGGTGCCAGCTAAGGATGTGTGGGAAGAGACTAAACAGAAGATAATACAAAAACTGAGAAACTGGAAGTTTTGTTATATGGATATATATACGAAGATACAAGCCATTAAAATGATTTAGTCCCATTAGTCTTATGCACAGATCAGGCATACTTGTATCAACCAGTGGAGAAGCTGTGGATAGCAATTAAAAAAAGAGTTGAAGGATTTTATCTGGGAAGGAAAGACAGCAAGGGCCAAGTGGGATAAGCTGATTATACCAATAGAACAAGGTGGACTAGGATTACCAAATTTGAGGGGGTATTTTAGAGCAACACAGTTAAGGCTCTTATACATAGCACAAGCAGAAAACTATAATTCAAAGTGGAAAGGAATGATGCTGACACAGGGAGGAAGCTCAAGAAATAAGGATAGATTGAGACTTTGGATGCAGTCACTTAAGGAGAACAACCAAAATCATACAGAGTATTATATTCATAAAATAGCAGGGAGTATTCTAAGAACCAAACCAGCACAAGAATGGAGATAAGAGATTTTGCCGATAGGATTGACTGTGGTCAGGGATATGGATAATGGCAAGGGGGGGCTGGAATTTATTGGAGAAAACTGGCAAAGGGATCAAGGTATTGGGAGTAAATAACTGTAAAAGGAAAGGTAATAGAATGGGAAGAGGCCAAGAATTTATTTGGACTGCAGGTTAGAGATTGCCTTCCCTATCAAGGATTGATATCAGAGTATAGGCAAAGAGAAAGAAATAGGAGTCTCTTAAATGAAAGACCAGCACTGGTAGAGTTTTTAATAGAATCTAGAACAGAAACTGCCATTAAAAAAGAAATAATTAGTAAAGCATATAAAATATTGCATGATAATTATAAAAATCAATCAGAGGAGCTTAGAAAGGATTGTGAAGAGAGACTAGATAAGTAATTCACAAAGAGACAATGGGGGGATATATGTATATCTTCCAAATATACAACAAAGTCTAGAATATTTAGGATCTTTGGCTGGAAGTGTTTACACAGGCATTTTTATATCCCAAGTAGACTCCAATGAATTTTTCCTCAGGTGGATAGTAAATGTTGGAAGTGTAACGGGCAAGAAAGAGGTAGCTGGGAACATATTTTTTGAAAGTGTGATGAGCTGGCAGACTTTTGGGATTCCCTGCAGACCACTCTGTTGGAGATGCTGGGTGAGCAGATTGGATTGACTGGGGAGATGATTTTTTTGAGTTATAATACAGAATCTAGACATAGTAAAGCCTTGCTGAGTCTAATTATGGTGGCTGACAAAAAAGCAATTACTAAAAAATGGAACTTTACTAGATGTAGTGAATATAGTAACAGAGATACTGGACTTGGGATATTTAGAAAAGGGAAGGAGCAAACTGCATAGGAAAAAATGGGAATTGTAGGAAAAATATGTGCAGAGCAGGTACAAGGTTTAAGAAGCAGGATTTGCATGAACTACATAATGCTTAACTGACAATGACTGGATGGTTTATAAGTGATGTATAATGTTTACAAGTTGTTTCAAGGTGTCTATGATGTAAACTGTTTGTAATTAAAGTAATATCATTTTGTATGTTTCTCATTTATATAAATGTAGGATTGTCTTTATCATATGTGTAAATTTAATAAAGATGTTTGGAAAAAAAGGGCTACTGGCCAGAGAAGAGGATTACATTGGCATGTATTTATATTCAACCTAAAATTGCTACAATGGAGATTAAGAAAATTATTTGAAAAAAAAATCAGCTTTCAGCAGTAAATATTGCTTATAGGTCGGGACTAGAATTTGATTTTCAGTGAAGATGTGTCGGGGGCAGAAGGGAAAATATAATAAAGGAGAATATATTTTGAAGAAATTTATGAAAATATTTGGCATAGAAGATGTTAATTCAGCAGTATGAGTTTGGAGTAAATTTAAATATTGTTCCCCAAGATACAAAAATTGGACTAGGCTAGACAGAACTTACATTTCACAAGAACATGGGCATTTAACTGAAGGTCGTGTTACACATCCAATAACTATTTGAGATCACACCCCAATAATAACTAAATGAAAAACGCCAGGGTGATGAAATAAAAAATGAGACAATGGTACTTTCCCACCTATCTATTGAAAAGAAAGGACTTTAAGGAATGGGTAACATAAATTATTCAGGAGTTATTAGAGAAGATAGAAGTTTTTTCTCAAAATATAGTTAGGGAGTGAGATAAAATTAAAGTGGAGTTTAAAAATAGATTGGAAATAAAAGAAAGAGATATATAGTTAAGTAACAAGAATTATTTAGAGGGACTGACAAATGTTAAAGTATTGCAGAATAGTGGGAATGTCACAGAACAAGAAGAGGAGCAACTGTACAATGCTAAACAGAAAATAAGGGATTACCTCAATAATGTGCATGAGTTTAGAAAGATTGCTGTTAAGGAACTGTTTTTTTTTAATAATAAATCCAGAGCGCAAAAACATTTAGCAGTCTCAGGCAACAGAAAGTAGAAAGGGTTGTCACCAATCTTAAGAAGCTTATAACAAGGAAGATAACAAGCGGTCCTGTAGTGGTACTAGAAATATTTCAGAAATTTTATGAAAGTCTGTATAAAGCAGAGAATTATGGAAATCAAGAAAAGGTACAAATGGAAATGTTTGTGGAAAAATTAAATATGCCAAGGTTAGAGGTAGATGAGGTTCAATTACTAACAGTTCGGATAGGAGGAAATGAGATAAAATGGTGATGTATAACCAATCCACAGGAAAGTCCCCAGGAACAGATGGTATTCCTGTGAAGAGTGTGGAAGTTAGGAGGGAAAAAATAATAAAGGTCTGGAAGGTTCTGTTTAACAGTATGTTAAGAGAAGGAGAAGCACCAACATATTGGGAAAAGTGGTGGTGGCTGTAATACCTAAAGAGGGTAAAGACCTATCAGATCCAACATTATACAGGTCAATTTAAATTCTATACCATGATTATAAAGTGTTTATGTCTAGAATGGCTAAAAGAATGGCAAAGACGATGCCAAAATTGATAGATATGGGTCAATGTGGTTTTGTGGAGGGAAGACAAACATTTGACAACATTAACAGAACATTGATGATTTAGAGGGAAGCAGAATGTAAGAAAATACCACTGTTGTTGGTGGGTCTAGATGCAGAGAAAGCATTTGACAGAGTGAGCTGGGAGTTTATGAGCAGGGCAATGGAAGCATTTGCATTTCCTGATAAAATTATATGGTTGATTAGAAGGATATATGAGGTTTTGGTGGTGAAAACTAAAGTGGGCGGGTTCCTCTCTGATAATTTCTGTTTGAGCAAAGGAATGAGGCAGGGGTGTCCTCTTTCCCCTTTATTTGCTTTATATTTAGAACTATTGGCAATAAAATAAGGGACTCAGAAATTCGGATATAATTGGTATGGTAGTCAAGAAAAACTGGCTCTGTTTGCAGATGATATTATTTTATATCTGATAAAACAAGAAAAGGACATTTCAGTGTTGTGGAACATTTTGAGACAGTTTCACATCTTTGTGGGATACAAAATTAACGAAGCTAAAACAAAGGCAATAGCTGTAAAGTATGTACCCACACACAAATTGGTTCATCAGGATCTATATTTATGGGGACATGATAAAATGAAGTACTTAGGAGTATGGATTAAAAAAAGATTCTGGTATGGCAGCTACGGATATGTGGGAAGTGACGAAACAAAAGATAATTCAAAAACTGAGAAATTAGAAGCTCTGTTATATGGATATGTATAGCAAGATACAAGCAGTTAAAATGTTTTGAGTCCCTTTAGTTTTATACACAGGTCAGGCATATTTTTTATCAACCAGAGGAGAAGTTGTGGATAGCAATTAAAAAAGAGCTGAAAGATTTTATCTGGGAGGGGAAGATGGCAAGAGTCAAGTGGGATAAGCATATTCTTCCAGTAGAACAAGGCAGACTGGGATTACCCAGTTTGAAGGGATATTTCAGAACTACACAGTTAAAGCTTCTGTACATAGCGCAAGGAGAAACTTGTAATTCAAAGTGAAAAGAGATGATCATGAAACAGTGGGGAAGCTCAAGAAACAAGGAGAGACTGGAATTTTGGATGCAGATCTTTAAGGAGAATAACAATCACCATACAGGATATTATATTCATAAAGTAGATGAAAGTATTCTAAGAACTAAAATCTTGGGAGTACTTAGTAAAGAGACATGATTTCAGTTTTGTATGTCTTCTTAAATCTTTCTTCCACAGATGTTTCATAATCCTTGTATGTTCAAGCTGTCTAGATTTTCTTTCTTCCCAAAACTACTCATTTAGTATATGGATAAATACTTTAGCTGACATTTTTCATGACAGCAGTACGCCATTTCATCCTCTCTTGGTTCACTCTATTTATTTCTATTAAGACTTTTTAAACCTATTTCTATGATATTACTATCAGTTGAGTGTCATGGCTTTGTTGTTAACGTCCTCCCTTTCAATATTTTAAGTCTTTCATTATCCTTAGTAGTTTTTTAAAATCACTGTTAACTACTATTCTACAACTTAGAACCAAGACAAATATAAACTAAAAAACAACAAACTGGGATCCAGAATAGTGCCTGACACTCTCCTTTAATGTTACAATATATATATATATATATATATATATATATATATATATATATATATATATATATATATTCTACAACTTGTAACTTCTTCTGATTCTCAGGAATTATGTTTCCATGTTTATCTACCATTGTTCCATATACCAATCTGTCTGCTTTGATTACAAAGTTAAAAAGGGAGAATGACCTGTTTTCCTGGCTGTAAACATGTGTTTCCTTTGCCATTCCCTCACTTGCTCTTTAAATAGCTGGATATTGTAGAGGAAACTTGGTACTTTGGTCAGTGTGAGACATATTCTTTGGTCATATAAATGACCTCTGTAACACTACAGTACAAATACGTTGCTTTATTTCTAGTTGCTGCTGTTGCTTTTCTCTTTAATCGCTGCCGTGCTTGCAAGCATTCGATGTTATTTGCATGTGCCAACTGATCGATTCACGACAGCATGTGCGATGTGGCCTGCTTTCTACCTCTCCCACCTCCATTCACAGCCATTACAAATGTCATTGACTTTATTCTCTCTATACTACTGTCACTACTTACCTAGCCTGTAAGATTTTCAGTTACTCTCTATCTCCATATCTACTGACTGATAGAAACATCTACTGTTCGTGCAAACAGCCACAACTTTGTCTATGCTTACAAACACTCGCCATAAAAAAAGAGAATCATACATATTATAATTTTATGTATGTATAATGTGCAAACTCTCCCCCTGACAAATATTTTTGTCACCCATAGTGCACTTTTTCCTACATGGATATACAGAAATAACTTCCTCATATTTTGTTAATTAAGCAAACTTCATCAAAACAGAAGTCCAGTGGCATTGTAAATACTCGGTCTAGGGATCTAAACCTCTTCTACAACAGAATGGTTCGGAGGAACAGGTGTATGTCACAGAGGATACGCTACTGTGGAACAGACTCCCCATTCACATAAAAGTTTATTCTTATCCAGATTCAAGTGCAACTTAGATTTATGAAAAGGAAACAGAAAAATTATTTATTTGTTTTCCAGGGTAAAGTACTGATCTCCATGTACCTTTTCTTCAGACTTAACATAGAAACAGTGTCTAGATAAGTGACTTGCTCAGAGTCACACAGTTAGGTAATGGAGGCTGCGGGAATCAAACCTTGCACCTCTGGACCACATGAAGCATCTCACTAACAGTTCCATAATCCTCTAAGCCAGCTGCAAGACAAATTTACTCTGGGACTCCCCTGTACTACTAATGAACAGAGAGAGCTTCTACATATTTTATCCCATGTATGGGTCCCCTCAAATTATCCATGGTATGATCCCAGTTATTCTCATTAGGGGTAATATATAATTATCGACCACAGAATGGGTAAGACCAATCCGACACCAAATGGGATAGGTTTATTTGAGCACCAAAAGGGAAACTGGCTAGGCTTAAAATGGTCTTCAGGTGTAGCTAGCCTAATACTTACCTATGAACCTATTTACCTATAATAAGTGAAAGGTAGCTGTACTACAAAAAAAATCTGCAATCAGTAAAATTCAGACACATTGCATATTAATACAAGACAATTTGCCATATTTACAGTGAGGTTTGAAATGCTAAATTATAATTTTACATTTATGGGTAGGAAGAAAAGAGAGGTGATGTGGGAGATATGAGTAAAAAGCAAAGAACAGGTGATAAAAGTAGAAAGCAGAGAACAGGTGAGGAAGGGTGAATATTGTGATCTTTGTTAGGTGATAAAGAGTAAACAAAACATTGTAGTGAAGTAGAGGCATACGTAGAAGGCAAAGAATATGAAATGGGATTCTTCTGAAGGGAAAACCTTGTTAGGTATTAAGTAGTGATAAAGTGGCACTAAGGGAAATGTTATATAAACGAACACACTAAACTCATTATAATATGGGAAAGGAGAGAGAGAGAGAGGGAGGGAGAGAGAGAGAGGGGGAGGGAGAGAAAGAGAGAGAGACAGAGAGGGAGAGAGAGAGAGAGAGAGAGAGAGACAGCGAATACCATTCTTAGCAAAAAAAACACCATTCTAAATATATGTGCTACACTACCCCATGCTGACTGAAGAAATACTTCCACCCTTTCCTTCTAACACCCCTAGTTAGTGCCATATAAATTAAAACTCACTGCTAGCATACCCTAACCCACAGACACACTGCATGCCTTCTTCACTACTATTTCAGCCTTCTCCTAACACTGTTTCCCTTCTGTGTTTCTCTTCCCTTTCCTGTCAGTCCTATCATATCCTATCTTATCACTCACATAAAAGTTCTTCCCCTCCTCATACACTGAACCAAGAAGCAGCACCCCTGCCCATCCCAAAACCAAGTGCTAACCATTCTCCTTCATCTTTTTCATTCATGATCATTCGTTATAAATGTACTACCTCATGCAGAATAACGCTTTCACTTAGTCATACACTCCCAGCTGCAGACTACTTCACATTGCAAAGGTCTGCACTATCCTTCAACTACAGTTTGAAACTATTAAAATATCTGTTACATTTCATTATTTTATACCACTAAGAACAGCAACCATTCAGTTAAGCACAGGACCTGTAGTATATTCAAACTTGCACAAAAACGTTCACAGCTTGCAATCCTCCTTACAGGATGCCTGCAGTATTAGTAGTAAACCAGATGAAATAAGTGCATACTTTTCAACTGCAATGACTTAGGCATAGTACTCTGATTTTGACCCTGATTTAACGTTACTCTTTGTAAATTTATGATGCTCATCATAAAGTCAGTTTTGTTTAATAGTACATATTTTATTAAATGCAGCAATAAACCATATACAAAGATTCACTACATCTAACTATACAGGAAGTCGGATTCATAAAAGCTACCACTATCTGCACACTTAGTCTAACCTTTCTGAGTGAACAGAGAGTACAAGTATTGTGGTAAGGCTGTTCTTTAACTCAGGAAGTATACAACAACCTTACACATAGTTTACACTTTGTGGTAACCTTTATGAATCTGGTGTAGGGTCTCGTATATAAAGATCTTCTATTGTGAAAATGAGAAAGTGCTCACCTTTTTCACCGTCTGCTATAATTTTTAATATCTGGAAATTGAAAGGCATCAATAAGTGTATCCATTGCCTCTCACTCTCCTGACTTAACTGCTGTTACAGAATAATGCGTTAAAAATGACAGTCCTAATATTCAACAGGTTGATTTCATGCTAGGCCAGGGAACAGAACAGCAGAAGAAATCCTAATTTATATAAATCACACCTAAATATCAAAATAATTCTCAAGATAACTTCACCTCTGACATAGAGCCAACTGGATAATTATAAATATCATATCAAGAACAACCAGATCCACTTACCTACCATCTATAGCTTCCCTCAAAAAATTCCAAACACTTATTCCTAAAATTATTTCTGCAGTATATACATAGAAGAATCTTCTTATTCTAAGCAATTTCATTCTAAACCTTTTAGGACCACTCTCTAGTGACCATTTGGTTAATTCCAATTGTATCCAGCTTACTCAAAAGCTTCCCTTCCCACCCAACATAAAATCAGGTTGCCACCCTCTTCTAGATCTTCTAACTCCCAATATCCTCACTAACATTTTTTCATTGTTGTTTATCTTCCATGTTTTAGTGATCATTGTCCCAGTACTTTTCAAAATATATACTAATTCACTACAACTTCCACCTAAATTATTTTGATTCAGACCCAAATAACTCTCTTTTCCATGTTTGATTGCTCACAAATTCTAAAGACTTAAAATACCACTTGGGTTGCAGAATACCTACCGAATCCCATCTTTTCAGTTCTTTTTATATGCTGATGAGATGGTAATATTTAGACCAAACCCATCACACTCCTACCATAAATCTAAGTAGAGAATGACCTTCACACATACACATACCAACTGGGTTATCAATAAAAAGAAATATTTTTGAACTCAGTGAAAACAAAATACATAATTTAGAAACAAACCAAAAGCTTTCCAAAACTCCTAACATGTCAGCAATGAAAAACTTAGGTTACCAATCAAAGCAAGCAACTCATTCAAACACTTAACTCATCTGGCTCAACCAGTCCCTAAACATCCATTCCAGCCCCATATCAAAATACCAGAAGTAAACGGTACTATCTCCATTTCTAGCCATGAAAGATCTTATGCCTTCTTGCCTTTACAAGAAGAGCCACCATAGGCAAAGGAAATCTATTTTGCCAACTTGAATTTGGCCTTAAATTAGTGACAGCTGCATCAAATAAAAACAGCAGAGTTCTGCAGAGCACTTCTAACAAAATTGGTCAGTTTATCTCCCAGTCTTCTAGGTGAGATCACCATTGACAGACTATCACCAAAGCTAAATGTCTACTAATTCAACAACAAACAGCTGATCTCTTACTAGTGATTCAATTACTTAAGCTGTTGGTAATTGAATGCCACCACCACCACCAACCCCGCTGTTAAAGTTGCCCTGAAAACTTCCTACAACCTCCAAAGACATGTTCACTCAGGGTCAATTCTACAATTGCTCAAGACAAAACTAAAATGCAATAATCACAGCTTCTCAAATGTATAACCTGAACTCTGGGAATCTCTACATCCACACTTCTAATTCCTAACAACATTCACCGAATTCTAATCTCAACTAAAAGCACGCCTTTTCCAACAAGCCCAGTGTGGCTTCTTACCTTCAGGCCACATTATCTACCTTTTCCACCTTATTTTCTTCAATTCCTTAGTCACTATAAGCACAATGTCAACTTATGAACACATTTAGTGTATTCCTTACCCACTTTTTCCTTTTTTTTCCCATGATGTCACAGAATTTTTAGTTTGCAACATCAAATATATATGTAACTGGATGTGATAGAACATTTTATCTAACTGGATATGATAGAACATTTTATCTATAGTACATTTAAACTGACAACTTTTGTATTGGAAATATTGCATACTTTTTTCTTATTTTATCACAGAATAATGTATAAATACGTTCATGTTTTATCATACTTCTTATTTCTGTACTTTCCTGGGCTCAGCTTGAAATTGATCCAGTTCATATATATACACACACACACACACACACACACACACACACACACACACATATTATAAATATATATTAAAATGTATTTCTGCTATTAATTATTTCTGTTTTTTATTTCTCCTTTTTAAAGCTCCCATATCACTTTTTACTCTTTTGACAAGTCTTATTTTAAAGATGTCAACTATTCCATCTGAGAAACATAGAATTCCAAGTTAAGATAGTCTTTGGTAAATATTCTTTCACATAGTTTTTCTGTGCTATTTTCTTATCCATTTTAAAGGTTTCGATCCTTAGTCATTCCCTATCGGTCCTCTCGGATATTTGCATGAATAATGCTTTATAATCTGAAAAAGTAATGTCTAATGTTTATTTTAATCACAGAAATCAGTGGAATTCCAAAAAATGAAGTCCATTCTAGTTCTTAAATCTCCCTTAAAATCGGATTTTTCTTCCGGTCACAAATTTCTTAATTTCATTCTTCAGTAATATTTCTGTATTAAATGGCATATCAAAGTTCTATAATACTGTTCATTTCCTTTTTTCTCCCCACACAAATTACAGTTAAAATCTTCACACATTATATTCCTTTCATTGATAGATATGGTTGAACTAAACACAGTAAATAATATTTTTCTTTTTATGTTACAGAAGTATAATAAAAAATAAATCTTAACTTTTCCCCCTTTATTCAAAATATCGACCCTTAGTGCTCTGCCTGATATATTTTAAAAATTCTCTGTATTTGAAAAAATGTTCTTTTTCTAAACAAAACCATAACTCCTGCACATTTCTGAATACCTAATATGCATTTGTTAATGTGTGTGTGTGTGTGTGTGTGTGTGTGTGTGTGTGTGTGTGTGTGTGTGTGTGTGTGTGTGTGTGTGCCCTTTCTCATATAAATGTTTCACTCTTCATAGTTAGGAGGAACAAACTCAAGGCCTTGGTGCATTTGCTTATGGCATATAGGCCAATGAGGAGTGTGATGTCCCATGTTGGAATCTTCTGAGAAGAAAACTACAAGAAATATTTTGGATGACCATCCAAAGCCATTCCCTTTGTCAGGCGGTGCCCACAGAATGAGCTCTATTAATTCTTCAGTTTCTGTGAAGTAGGGAGAAACTGGATTGTCTCTGACAAATTTCACAACTAACAACTGAGTACTGTGGCACAGTGGTACAGCGTATAGCATTGTCACTTCACAGCAAGAAGATCCCCAGTTTGATTCTTGGCCAGGATGCCTTCTGTACACAGTCTGCATGTCCTCCCTGTATTTCCGTGGGTTTTAACTGGATGCTCCAGTTTCTTCTCACATTCCAAAGACATGCAGTAGGTGGACTGGACACTCTAAATTGGCCATAGATGTGAGTATACGTGTGAGCGTGGTGTGAAGAACTACTGTGGCAGGGTTAGGCACCCAGTAGTGTAAACCTTAGCTCTAGATGACTGTCACTGTTGAAGTGACACCCCAACCCCATGTGCAAAAAATGGGAAAAAAGTGTTGTGGCTGGAAGGATGTAACTGAGTACTGCAGTTAGTACTGTTATAGCTATTCTACATAACAATTACTCGATGATAAAAAGCTATGTACACCTGAGAGTTCCAATCAAAAGTCATATTCGTTCAATAATAAAAGTCAACTATAAATAAGAGCAGATTACTTTCAGGCCACAATCAGCATTTTTTATGTTCAATATCACATTTAAAGTTTAAGTGTTGATGTGTTTAGCATTACATAACTAGTGTCATCCTTACTTGAATGAGCATCTGGTCCTTTGGGCCAGTGGTGGGGCGTCACAACAAGTAGCATATCTAGGCCTACGTATCTCATCTCTCTGGGGTTGCAGAGGGTTTCCAGTGTGTAGCTGGAAACTGCCAGAGCTTGCACTTATGCCATCAAGCATCACATCTTGGAACCTTCTCCCTCAATGATTAAGTAAGTTTCCATACCATCAGTTTAAAAGGTTCCTTGAGGCCCATTTCTGTTTCACTAGCATATGACTTTTCATAGCTTTACTTGCCTGTACTTTTAGAGTATTAGAACTGCCAATATAAAAACAGTCAAATAAACAGACTTCCGATTAATTGGATCTGACAAAATAGATTTTTGACTAAAGGGCAGTTGACCCAGATGGAGTAAGCCAACTTTTTACGATCACTGTTTTATGATCATTATTTCATCATTATGTATTAGTACACTGTGCCTGCTGTCTGTTTATCTATGTTATATGCCATTGTGTTATTTTAGCAGTACTTGGATTCTAGTACATTTATAAAGCTGAATTTGAATACATGTAGATACCTCTTTGAGCTGTATTCTGCCCTTCAGTTCTGCAGACTTTACCCCTTCCCAAACCGTTTTCCCCTCGTACTCATCCCTCATCTCCCTACATCTAATATATATTCTCTCATGCATTTCTTATTATGCTATCTTTCCAAGCATTGCTCCTTCCGCACTCACCCTCTTTTACTTTAAATTGTCCCTCTCGTACTATTCTTCTCTTCCCTCTGAATATCCCACAGTCTGTTAACTAATTAAATCCTAACTTTGTTTGCACGCCTTATCTTAATATGGTCAGTATTATATCTGCCCAATGGCTACGTGTCATGGCTATTTACTCCCTATGTTCCTGCTTCTTCTGTCCTTTGTGTAAGATGGTTAAATAATGTCTAATTTACTTATCAGCCATGGAATTGTAAACTAATGTTAACACTTCTTTATTATGAAATTTTACATTCCTCTGTTCTTCTGCACTCTGTTTTGTTTTAGTCATTTTTTACATATGTGTTTCAGTATAATGTATGTCATTTATCCAAATTATTTTGATATGGACTAACTTATTTGGTTAGTTACTGTAAACAGGATCTGCCCAGCTGAAAATGCCAGGTTAGCAAACATAAATACATAAATTTCAGTGTGATCAGATATACTAAAATAATTTATTTTTATATCACAGATACAAAGCTAAGGACAGTGAACTGGGAGATCAATTTCTAACTTCATCTTTGCACCTAAATCCACAGGCAACTAGGCACTGCAGTAATTTAAACTGTAGACTGGAGTATGAGTGAAGCAGAAGTCTCTGACATTTCTGAAAAAAAAGGAACAAAAATTCACTTTGCTGTATGTCACACATTAAGCTGTGAACAAACATGACATACAAACTGATATTATGTGTGACTGGGTACAGTGCAACTCCAAACACTAAACAGCAAGAAAAGGTGTGTTCACTGAGGTACTTCCAGTCAAGGCCTGTTACTCACGGAATGTATACTGATTCACGAACGTGGAGTGCTCCTTTTCACAATAGCTCCTACCTCCACAGTAGGCTATTTCTAACTTAATCACAGTGTGTAAGGAACGTTTAATCACAACTCATTTATGATGAAAGCTGAAGACTGCTGTGTACTGAAGTACAATATTAAACATGCAAATGCATGGAAAAGGCAGACTGATTTGTGAGGGAGGGGTTGCATGAATCCTGCTAAAGGGCAACATCCAGAAAAATCTCTGAGAGAGAACATTATGGTTTCTAAAATACTTGTTTCATAGTGCAGCTGAAGTTTATGTTATTTTTACAAAAGGAAATCTGGAGATCAGAGCAGCAGATACAGCCACGGTTAAGGACAACCCCAATACAAAATGAGTCACCATGGAATGTTTTCCCATTAAATCCTTCCTTGTCTTACTTTTATCTCTAAATACATATACAGAAGAATTCCAGCTCTGGCCTGCATTTCCTGCACAGACTGTAAGGCATAATGACTGAGGAAACTGAAAACCGACAAACATGTAGTACCAAATATCAACAGAAAGGGAGGGTGGAGCCCATGAAAATTGGCATGTGTGAAGAATTTCCAGAAACCAATGGGCCTGCCTCCAGTACAACTGCACTACCATTTATCTGTAGACTCCCACAGGAATCCTAAATGCTCTGAAGTGGCTTCACCATGGGGCACTCTTTTACTAAATTTATATTTGCTTTATTGGGTACCCTTCAGACACTGTAAACAGCCATATTAACACTGGATGTGGTGAAACATTATTTAAATTTAGGAGTGATTAGACCCTGTGGCATCCACTAGACTTCATTATTAATTAGACAAATATCCCCATATTACAGTTCCCCAAAAAGGAGCATCTCCTGGGTCATTTAATTCCTCCATCGTGGACCAATGCATTAACCTAAGTTCCTCTATGATACCTTGAAACTCAGGAGCACTAAACACTAACAATCAGCCTTGACTGCACAAAATTTACTTGATTACACATGATGTAATGCAAATACTCACACACATGTCAGTTTAGTGCAATGACAACATGCAACAAAATAAAGAAACCCCTATAAGCCCTTTCTCTATTATTCTAACTCTGAGGTCACACCATCTCAGAAAAAGAATAATCATTTAACTCAATCTTCCGCAGTGTTGAAGTCAAGTCAATCATCACGGTATGAATGCACATACATATCATCACATGTAACAAGCAAATAAGTAAGAAAACAAAGTACTGTACATTTATGATAATGGAAATAAGAAACAAGCAACCATCAAATGAGCAGATGAAGGGGGTCCATTAATCTATGTTCATATTAGAACCTAGACCCCTGATAGTGAAGCTAGAAATCAGAGTTGTCTTTTGTCAAACTGCAACATGCTGTTTTCTAATCACAAAAAGCTTGCCAGTTTCTGACTGAATAATGTCTACAATGGACAAAGGTAATGTAAAGGAGACTTTGTCTCACTCCCTAGAAGCTCTCCTCACCCTAGAGAATGCTGATGTCTGTGGAATCACTGAGATATGGGCTTAAAGCCACAGAGAGCACACTGGCAGTGCAAGGTTATAATGCCTTCCATACATTTAGAACAGCTACTATATAGACAGGGACTAAAGGTGGCGGTGTCATGATTTACATCAAAAATAAATTTACTTCAAGGCTGGTCAAACAGGACAATGCACTTGAGCTTTTCTGTGTTCAAATCACCATAGAAAAAAATTGATAATACTTCCTTGCAAGCTGTAGGTCCCGCTCTATGACTCAGGAGACCCATAACACATATTTAAGCTTACTGGCAGCACTCTTCATTCAACCCAATACTATATTCATAGGCGACTTTAATTACTTCACTATTAACTTGGAAACATATATGACACCAAACATGCAGGCACAGAGATTCCTGGATTTTGTAAATGCAAACTTCCTGGACCAGATTGTCAATACGCCAACAAGGGGTGCATCTGCTAATAATATCCTCTCTGGAAAGGTCACAAAATGGTCTCCTTTGAAATAAAAATAAAACCCAGAAATCCAGTTAACCCCGGAATGTTCAGGAACTGCTCCAAGGCTAACCTCCTATTAAGTAATAACCTGGCAAAATTTCAAGTCCCCGTAAACTCTGAGACCACTGCTGCCTATGCAGAACTGTTCACAAAAACCCTATCAAGCATGTTAATAGCTGCCTAGAGGCAGCTGTACCTACCAGGTATAAGTGCAGATATAACTCAAAAAACAAGCCACCCTGGTGGAATCACATTAATAGACTGTATAACAGAAAAAAATCATGGCAAAAATCAGTAGGTGTAGCACCCAGCAGGATAAAAGCATTCTCATCAAACTAATCAAACAACTCAGAGGACAAATAAAGAATAGCAAAGCCAAATTTCAGGTAAATTTGGCCTCCCAGACCAAGGACAACCACAAGGCATTTTTTTAGCTATGTCCACAACCTCAAAGGCAATACACAATTGTGTGTAGAGCTCATTGTTAATGGAGTCACCTATACTGAGCCAGAAGATACAGCAAACCTACTGGCAGACAAATTCAGCTCTAACTTTACCCCTCTCTTTCCCTCAACCTTCCCTCAGAAAATACCATCAAATATAAATCGTTATACTATCATTAGGGATCAGTTCCTCAATGCTCTCGCTCTCTCTCTCTTTAAGGCCAAAATCTCTGCATTGATGGGACCAAATAATATCCTAGGATGCCTTCTAAATAGCATGAAACATGACCTATCAGGCCCACTGGAATCACTATTTAACCTTAGCCTCCAAACAAGCTTCATGCCTCACAAATGGAGAACAGGAACAGTCATCCTTCTGCACAAAACTGGGCCATCTACAGACCCATAAGTCTCACTAGTCTCATATGTAAAGCCATGGAAAGAATTACCATGTAAATGATCAAAAATGACATAGGAAACTTCCAGACACTGGACCCAACCAAATCTCATTTTATCAAGGGCAGGTCATGCTTACTCAGCCTGGTGGATTTCTTTGAAAAGGTCACCAAAGCAATGGATAAGGGTAAAATGATTCACACTGCCTACCTTGACCAAAGCATTTGACACAATGCAGCACTTGGGCATCTTTGATAAACTCAAGAGGTTAGGTATAAACCCATATGTCACCCAGTGGGTAGCCAGCTGTCTCACAGACAGGACCAGGTAGTTAGAATTGGAGAGTCCACCTCTACATAGAATCCAATCAGAATTAGAGTCTTTCAGGGATTGGTCCTAGGACTGCACTTTTTTGACATTTATTCTCTGAAGTCAAGGCTAATGTCAAGGGCCTCTGGCTGACCAGATTTGCAGACAATTGCAAATTAGAAGCTGCCATAGAATCCTCCAATGACACTAATGTTCTCTAGGAAGGGCTGACACAGACAAATAACTTGTGTCAGAGCCATGGACTAAAAATAAATGCTAAGAAATGCATAGCAGTATTCGTCGAGAAGTCATCAACCCATGGTAACTATCATATTGACAACATACCATTAAGAGTAGACCCAGTAGACAGCAACTTGGGGACACATGCAGACAATAATCTAGTATTTGACCATTACATGTTTAAAGTAGTCAGAAAATTATTCTATGTTGTGCAACCTATAAACAAAGGTATAGCATCTAGGTCCAAGGAGATCATTATTCCACTATATTCAGCATTCATCAGACTTATCAATGTGTACAATGCCCCTTTGGTATGTACCAAACCAGGCATATCCAACAATTGGAACATCCACAGAGGTTCCTCACTAAAATAATACAGATCATAAGTGATGTGTCCTATGCAGACCACCTAAAAGCCCTAGCCCTGCATTCTGTCTCCCAAAGGCTGTTGAAGAGAGATCTATGCCTGGTATACAAGGCATTGTCAGACCCCATCCTGATGGACCTCCTGCATATCTGCAAAACAAACAGCACCAAAAATACCCATTCTAAAGACTTAAACCTTGCTTGTTATATAAATAGTATCTGCTGGAGACAGGTAGGTATCTCAGAGACTACCCCCTTATCTGCAAAGGCTACCCATTCATGTGAAACAGAGTTCCTCCCTAATTCATTTCAAGTACAAGTTGGACAACTGGATGGGAAACCAGAAATTCATCTCTGGTTTGGCACCCATGTCTCTAATGAACACTGGCAGCCTGTAAATGGTTCATCTGCCAAGCTCCTGCTTACACTTATGGAGGGTACCAGAACTTGTCAGAGATTTGGGATGCATAGCTATATTTAAAAATGCCCTAGTGGTTGTTAGCCTAGTACACACCTATGAACAAACATTGGTATTATGTTTGCAAGTAGGTAATTTAAGACAGAGAGAGATGCTTATTTAGCCAAAGTCTCTACCTAAATAAGATCTTGATTTTTATTTTAATTTCAATATGTTAAAGCATAATTTAATTCCTGAAAATACAGATGTATTCAAAGAGGCACTAGTATTCAAAGGCAGTATATGACTCTCCTGTACATTTATCCTAGAGAAAGTGTGTGCTGGTTATAAACTAACACAACATGCCTCCTTGCTTCCTAACAGAGTGAGAGATTCATGGGAAAAAGATTTATGAGCTGAAATAGTTGTGGATAGTGTTACATAATGAATTCTCACAGCTGTAAACATGAAAGTCACAGCGCAATTAAGCCAATGCACTATGAATGATTATGTGACCTGGGAACATTGGCAAGCATGTCAATGCTCAACACTGTATGTATTCACTTATGAGGAAGCATCCCCCACATTTGCAAATAGGGCATAGCACAGAGTTCATATAAGGGCTGCAAAGTGCCAGCTGTGTATATAATATAAATGGGAAATAAACTGGGTGATATATCAGTTGGAAAGGGGGAACAGCAAGCATAGGAACAACAGTATGGCAGTGGGACAGGAAAATGTTGAGAGGTTAGGGAAAAATGTTTTTTTTTCTTTTTTGCGGTAGGACAGATGCCCTTTTTATATTTTCTGATAATGTATAATGGGATGGTGCACCCAGTACATCAAACACAGACTATGCTACTGGCACTGGAATGAGTGACAGTAAGTACAGCCTACATGTCTTAGGCTGTCAGACTACAGTCCCGTTCAATCACGTAACCCAAAACCACCTTACTGACATTTACTTCTTTTTGTACCATATTTTAAGGTTTTTAGACTATTTATGTTTCTTGAAGCTTGTGGTAGATTTAATTTTTTTACCTGAGGGTTGCTTTAAGAAATGTTGGGTCCTAATTAATGGTTGATCACATGTTTTTTAATGTTTGCCTATAAATAGCACTGGTAATTTAAAATTCATGGTTCTGAAGAAGTCCCATTTTGTACGGGATGGAAGCGCTTGACCGAGGTTGTTTTTTAATAAATAGTTTTGCATTACATAATCGTACCTGCCGTGTTTGTCCTTGGATTGCCACTGCATTTATTGATTTCCACTATGTGTGCCTGTTCTCGTTTCCTAGTCCTTTGTGTGGCCACACATATACACACTGTACTTTACTTACTGGTTTTCTTAAATATAGTTCTATAATGGTAGCTCCTGGTGTGTTGTCATGTTTTGTTTATTAAAAATAAAAATAAAAAAACCTGACAAACCCAAGGTAAACAGTCACGGGTGTTTCAGGAATATGCAAATATGGGACTAACCTCTAAGCTTTGGGATTGGCTTGTTGTTTTTCCATCTCCGAGATTTTTCTCCAATCAGCTCCCATGGATCCCTCCCCCAACATTGTCTGTATCTAACTTTAAATAACTCACCTGTTGAATGTACTGTAGAGCAAGAACACTCTTCCATCTAACTACTTAACTGAATAAACTACTGGAAATTTCAATAATTCATCTTTATTCCTCTGCAGGGAGGGTATCAGAAAGAGAGTTTCCTAGATCTACTAGCGAAAGTGATTTTATCTGAACATACTTAAATACAAGGGATGTGGGAGCAAATGAGACTACAAGGGGGATTGAATGAGCAAAAGATACTTCAGTTGTATTATTTTTATTTTTTATTACCCGCGGTTGTGTTGTCGCCTCACAGTAAGACGCTGTCCGGTTCGATTCTCAGCTAGAGCGTCTTCTGCGTGGAGACATGCATGAATGGGCATACCTTTGTTGAAGGTTGTGCGTCAGGCCTGGCAAGCCGGTACGAAAAATCAACTTCCAATCATTAGCGGACCGGAGTTCTGCTGTGGCGACCCCTAACCGGGAAAAGCCGAAAAACACAAACAAACAATGGATTTTGTCTATTCTTGGATAATGTTGCTGCATTGTTTTCATTGATAACAGGTTTGGTGGTTATGGGTTTATTCTGTTGACATGTACACCTTCCTATAACATAAAATCAGGCAGTTTTGCCTTTTTAACACCTTTATTAAATCATCACTTAAGACACAGGCACATATATATTAACAGAAAAGAAAATAAACCATATTAACATTTTCCATTTACATAAATCATAATTTGCATAACTTTTTTTCTTTATAACAACTGTCTTTCAGTACATTACACAAATTGCTCAATTCCTGCTTTCCATTAAACCTCATTCCTTCTCCTGAACATTATCCTACATGTATCGTTCCCTCAAATTTCATGTATTTCTATGTAATTTGCTCCTTCCCTTTTCTAAATATCCCTCTTCCAGTTATTTTATCTCTTTAACTATACTCAATACTTCAGATACAGTTGGTTTATATTTTGACTTCTATTTTCAAGTAATTGCTTTTTTAGTAGCCAACAGAGTTAAACTTAACAAGGTCTTATTATGTCTAGGCAATTCAGATCCTGTGTCCCAGCTCAAAAAATCCTTTCCTTATTTACAGTCATTTGCTCACCCAATATTTCTGACAGAGTACTCTGAAAAGAATTTTTAATATCTGCCAAATAATTGTGCTCCAAAAAACATGTTTCCAGTTATCTCTTTTTTTCCCCATCACATCTCCAACATTTGCTATTTTAATGAGGAAAAATCTCTGAAATTTGCTTGGGGTAAAAAAATACCTACGTAAATAATTGCAAGCAAAAATCTTAAACCTTCTAGAATTTGTTACATATTTGGGAGCCATACATATATACCTCCATTGTTTCCTTGAAAGTTGTTTTTCCAGTCTCTCTTCCCAGTCTTTTTAACCTCATCTGCTTCATTGTTATAACCGTCATGCAATATTTTATATAGACTGCTGATTATCCTTTCTTCTAGAGATGAATAAAAACTCTTTTAGGGCAGGTCTTTCACTTAAGACTTTCCTTTTCTCTTTGCCTATCCTCTATTATCAATCCCCTTGTAGAGAATGCAGTCTCTAGTCTGCAGCACAAATTTCATCTTAGCCTCACCCCACTCTATTAACTTTCCCCTCCCTTATTATTTGATTCCAATACCTTGAGTCCTTTGTAAGTTTTCTCCAGTAAATTCCACCCCTCTCTTGCCTATTTTTTGAACCCCTGCTTGCAGTTATCCTTATTTGCAAAATCTCCTTTCTCCATTTTGGTGTTTTCTAAGTTCTTAGAATACTTTCTGAAACGTTATGACTATAATAGTCTGCATGTTGTTATTATTCTCCTTAAAGATCTGCCTCCAAAATCTCATTCTCTCCAATTGAACTCCCGCCTTGCTTAATCATCCCTTTCCACTTTGAATGATAACTTTCTGCTTGTTTTATGTATATAAGCCTTAACTGCTTAGCTCTAAGATATCCCTTCCAATCACGTGATCCAAAACCACCCTGTTATTTTAGGAAGATCAACTTATCTCACTGTTTTTTTGCCTCCACCCCCAATAAATTCCTACAACTCTTTATTAATCTCCTCTGGTTGATAAAAATATACCTGACCTGCATTTAAAACTAAAGGAACTAAAAACATTTTCGCTGCTTGTATCATACTATCCATATCCATAGACAAGAGCTTCCAAGTTCTCAGTTTTTTTCAACTCTTCCCTGATATCCTTAACTGCCACAACAGAAGCCTTTTTAATCCATACTCTTAAATACTTCATTTTATAATGTCCCCATAAATATGGGTATTGCTGAACTAATTCATGAGTGGGAACATAATTTGCAGCTATAGTTGTTTTATCTTTTTAATTTTATATCCTGAAAAGTCTTAAAGCTGCTACAAAATGTTCTATAACACAAGGTTTATATGCTGACTTATCAAGTACAAAATAATATCATCTGCAAATAAAGCCACCTTTTTTGATTACCATGCCAATTGTATCCTTGACTTTCTGAGTCTCTTATTGTCTTTGCCAATGGTTTTCAAAATAAAGTAAATAAGGGTGGGAAGTTGGCATAATGGTTAAGGTCTTTACCTTACAGACACAAGGTGCAGGATTTGGGTCTCACATGGAGTAACTGGCTAGGCTTGAAATGGCCCACAACAGCAGTTAGCCTAGTACTAATCTATGAACCTGTAATAAAAGGGAAAAAGCACACTTCTGCATGATAGAAAGGATTTGTTAGAAAGGAACCCTCGCACTTTAATTTTTGTCTCCACTCTCTCATATATTCTCCTAATTAACCTTATTATTGAAACAGGGAATGCATATGCTTCCACTACCCTACTCATAAAATCCCAACTTACTCTAGCAAATGCTTACACTGCATCAAGACCTGCCAGCAACAGCATTGTTTTCTTATACTCTGCTTCCCTCTGGATCATGACTGTTCTATTACTGTTGTCAAATGTTTGCCTCCCCTCCATAAAACCACATTGATCCATATCTATCAATTTCGGCAACACCTTTACCATTATTTTAGCTAGCATAGACATTAACACTTTATAATCATTGTTTAAAATTAAAATGAGCCTATATGTGGCTGATGGATTTTTACGGGTATTACAACTACCACTGCTTTCTTCCAGGCTTCTGGTGCTTCTCCTGCTTTTAAAATATTGTTAAAGAAAACATCCAGATCTGCAGTATATCACTTTCTTCCCTCCTAGCCTCCAATCTTCCACAGGAATACCATCTATTTCTGGAATTTTTTTTTTCAGATTGAGTATAAATCTCTATTTTTATCTCATCTCCTCTTATCTTAACTGTTAATTATTGAGCTTCATCTGTCTCTAACCTTGGCACAATTAAGTCTTCCATAAATATTTCCATTTGTGCTCTTTCGTAATTTACACATTTCTCTGCTTTACACAAATGTTCATAACATTTCTGAACTATATCTAATACCTCTGTGACATATCTGGTTATTTTTCATGTTATACGCTCCCCAAGTTTGGCAACAACACTTCCCACTTCTGTTGCCTAAGACATTAATGCTAAATGTTTTTGAGCTTTGGAGCTATCATCAAAAAAAAAAACAGTTGCTTAACAGCAATCTTTTTAAACTCATGCATATTATCCAGATACTCACTTATTTTCTCCTTAGCACTCAGTAGTTGTGTCTCTTCTTGTTCTGTGAGATTACCACTATTCTGCAATACTTTAAACTTTGTCAGCCCCTCTAAATAATTCCTGCTACTACTAACTATATCTCCTTTTCTTTTATTTCCACCCTATTCTTACATTTCACTTCCATTTTATTTCACTCACCAGCTATAACTTCTGAAGAAATGGTTATCTTCCCTAATGAGTCTTGAATAATTTAATCTACCCATTCCTTAAATCCCTCTCTTTTTAACCAGTAGGTGGGGAAGTGCAAGTGTCTCATTTTTACATCATTACTCCCGTTCGATTCTCGGCTGGAGTGCAGGGAGTGCCTTCTGTGTGGAGTCTGCATGTCCTCCCTGCGGTTGGGTGGACGTTCGAAAGACATGCGTAAATGGGCATGCATTAGTTGAAGGTTGAACGTCGAGCTGGCACCTCAGTGTTCGTCAAAATCTACTGCCAATCATTAGTGGACTGGAGTTCCGCTGTGGCGACCCCTAACCAGGAAAAGCCGAAAGACAACGACGACCTACATTTTAGTTGTTATTGGCACATTACCTGAAACAGTTACTGGATGTGTGCTTAAGCTTTCAATTAAATCCACATGCTCCTTTGAAATATTATTGTACCTTGGAGAATAATATGTAAATTCTCTCAGAGTTCCTACTATTTAATTCAAATCTTCCATACCAAATATTTTCATAAATTTCTTCAAAAATCTACCTTATTTTCTTATATTTTCCTTTCTACATTGCCAGATACATCCTCACTATAGCAAATCAAATTCTAAACCCCATTCTAAGTAATATTCTCTGCTGAAATCTGATTATTTTAACCATTATTTTCTTAAGCTTCATAACAGCAGTTTTAGGTGGAATATAAATACATGCCAGTGTAATCCTCCTCCCCTGCCAGTAGTCCCTTACTACCACAAATCTACCATTATTGTCTTTTTTCTCCCTACTATTACTACATCTAGCAATTAGTATAAGTACTCCCCTTTTCCTTTGTCCCTGATACTCTGCTAAATATCCTTTTTGAAATCCTTTCTTTATCAGACAAACAGGTCTACTTTGGAAGCTGGAAGTTTCAAAACTTCGAACTTCATATGGTCGAGACCATAAGATCGAAGTTTTGAAACTTTGAAAGGTTGGTAAATGGAGATCGCCGTATAGCGTGGAAGGGAAAATTTAACATTCTTTTCACTCTAGTGTGATCTCAGACTTGGTATACTTAATTAGCGGGGGTGTGGATAAACCCAAAAGAAAAACGTTGTTTTTATTTTTTTATTGAAGTTTCAAACTTTTAAAACTTTGATGTTATGGTCTCAACCATATAAAGTTCGAAGTTTTGAAAGTTTGAGCTTCCAAAGTAGATCCCAAAGAAGCATACTCATGTCTTTCCAAGTGTGTCTAATGTAGCATTCCTATTTGTACTGTGCATTTATTAATATAATTAACACTCTTTCATTTTTTGTGTATACTTGTAAGTCTATTTACTTTCCCAAGATAATATGTAAGGCAAAGCCATTATGGTAAGAAGTCACTGTTCACACCTATTATATAAGATAGCTTTTTTAAAGGTCTGTTTGCAGCTTTTGTGTTACATGCATCCACTAATGGCTGGCAGGTTGTCATCTCCATCTCAACCTATATCACATTTTACAAGAATTTTTTTTTTTAATTAAAAACCTCAAACAAAAAAACACTCCAAAACACACTCATAACCTATTAACTTAAAGCAAACACATACCACTATGTACATCTTCAAATAATGAAGTTTATCCCACCTGATAGGAACAATTGTCCCAAACTGACAGGTGCACACACAGGAATAACCTATCCTTAAATTATGGCTATCCATGCTAAGGCGCATGCTATAGCCTGCACCCCTACTTATAGTAACTGCTGTCTGTTCTTGTCTTATCTTTATTCTCCTCCAAGATGTGAAAAACAGCTTGTATGTTTTCATAAACATTAACTTTTAGTTTTAAAAAAATTCTTCTGGCTTTTATTGCAGCTTGTCTGCATTGAAATTTAAGAATAACGTATACATCTGCCCTCGGCTGCAGATTTCTCAAACTGAACATTTATTTGCTAAAGAAAAACTTTTCAATACATTTAGCGTCCTTTTATTTACTCTCTTATACAAAAGAAAACTTATTAGATTAAGACAAGGGTCCTAATCCAGACATCATTCACCTATGCAGAAGTAAGAAAAAATGTATCAGCTCTGCATATATTATAATATGTGCACTTTTTACAACATCCCCCACCTCAACAACCCAAGATTACAGCATATTAATTTAAACATGCTTTTGTCCAGCCTTTATTCTTTTTTTACATTGTAATGCCTACATTTCTTAAACTAAAAAAAGAAAAAAAGGCACTTGCTTACTTTATAGTATCTTTATCACGTACAGCAATAATTGAAAATGCTTTACTATATAACATGCAACTTATGAAATAATTTACACAAATACTACTAAGAATGAAAAAAATGATTCACTTAGAGTTACTTTTCCCCCTTCCTTTTAGTGTCCTTCCAAACATTAATGACATGATGTTGGGTATAGCTTTTCAGTCTCCTCAAAATTAACAAAGTCAACAGAAGTCCAGTCTTTCCACTTTTTCTTGCAAAGTTATATTTCACAAATGTGATTGATGCTTTGTAACCTGACATTTATTCACTAATTTTAGTGTTGCTTGTCTTCTTCCTGTTCATCTCCATCTCTCAACCCCAGACTCCGGTTCAAGTCCAAGAAACTCCCAAGTCTTCTAGTCAACTCCTGCGTATTTTTCTGTCTGTCAAGCATTTTTCTTTGGAATATTGGAAAAGGCTTCACTGGAAAAGTCTCTGAGCTTTATCATCAGAAGAATGAGAAGCAGAGTCCCCTTCTGTTTGTTGGCTCACTGTTTGTTGGATAGAGTTTTGTAATTCCTCCTTAGCCTGTTCTGCATCAAAAAATGAATTGATCGTCTAGGAAAGAAATATTCTGAAGACAGCTAGATACAACACCTTGAATCTCACACCTTCCTCTTGACATTCCGGGATTGCTAGGATAAATTTGCTTCTCTTCTGCCTAGTATATAGAGAATAATAATTTCCATAAACACTCTACTGTCTCCAGTTTTAAATACTTTACCATTCTGCCACAATTTTGTCAGGGTCAACTCTTTCTGCTGGTATGATTGTATGTTTACTAATACAGGTCTTGGGTGCTTTCCCATGGTCAGGTTTGGGGCATGCACACAATGTGACCTTTTAAATAAAAAATCCTGCTGTGGAATATAGTCCAGTTGTTTATTTTGCTTTCATAAAATTAATTAAGTCTTTTTCTTCCAGTTTCTCTGGTACAGCAGAAAATGTCAGGTTTTACCTGCGTGCTCTGTCAATTTTTTTAAACAGCTCTTCTTGAGCAGTCTTGTATTCAATGAACCTTTTCTTTATTTCATCCTCTGATTTTTGCAGTTTTAGCAGCTCATCTGAGCTTCTTCCATTTTGTTACAGTCTTTTGTTACTTGAGTTGATATACTCCTTCAGTGTTTTGTCTATTTTAATCAACACTGAGTACATTTGATTTATTTTTTCCTCTAGATTACTGGAAGCCATGTCTTGCACCAATACTGGACCTTGAACTGCTTTTTGCTAAACAGCTACAAGGTTTTTCCCAGTCAGTGTTTTCTCTTTACCTTTTCTAGTTGATTTTCTTTCAGTCTCTCTAATTTTCTCATTTGCTGGTATCCTGGCAGTGAACATACTAGCTTAACCAGGTACTTAATTTACTAAATCTGGCAGAGTTACTTTTCCCTATCTCTCTCAGTTAAATTTTTCACACTAGGAGAGCTGAAATTCAGCCTTATTGTTGTATCAGGGAATGCAGATGTTTCTATTCCCCTCCTCCCTTGCCAGTAACCTCTTACTAACACAAATCTATCATTATTCTCCCCCCCCCTTCTATCACTATTGGAGCCCATCTAGCAATCAATGTTATTATTCCCTTTTTCCATTATTCCTGTTATTCTGCTGAATTATCATCCTGAAATCCTTTCTTTGTCAAATTCACATGCTCATTTCTTCCAAAATGTGTCTCCTGCAGCATTGCTATTTCCATTCTACATTTCTTAATATAATTACTCTTTCATTTTTGTCTTTACCTTATCTTTAAGGCTATTAACATTCCAATATAATATGGATAGAGTAGGCATTATGATAAAACATTATTGTTCCTGCCTACTATATATGACATTTTTTTGAATGTGTATTTCCAGTGTTTGTATTACATGCACATATTGCTTGACAGGCTGACATTTTAGACAGTTGTTTCTTCTCATCTCCATTTCAGCCTATGTCACATTTTTCAAGACTTCTTCCTTTAATGAAAACCCACAAAAAAATATATATTTTAAGCCCTATCCCTTATTAACCTTTTACAAACACACAAAACTATGCACATATTCAACAAATGAGGTTTAACCCTCCAGATAGGAACAATTGCCCCAAATTAACAACTGTACCCCAAGAAAAAGTGCATTGGCTACCATTAAATAAACACTAAATTGACACTGTTCTATTAAACGCATTAAAGTATTAAGGTTGTTGGGGAGGTTACTATCTCTTATTCACGTCCCATAATTTCAAACTTTTTCATAGAACTGTTTGGCACTGTACCTTTAACTTTTGCATTTTTCTAAGCAAATAATGCTCAGAACTCTCAAAAGTAATTTCTTGTACCTGCAGGCAACCCATCTCCATGTAAAAGTAACTGGGAATGACAAAAACAGCTAGCAAAGTTGCAGATGCATGATGGAATCTTTGTAAATTTCATTCAGTACAGATTGTGCAGAATTCCCCTGGCCAACTGCCTTCAGCTGCAGATTTCCTGTCCCTCAGTGAGAGTTTTTGCTAATAGAAAAAACAAGCTAATATCTTTGCAGTTGCAAGACACTTAGCATTTTTTCATGCCTTTTGTAATTTTGTCTTATTTTTCAAGCATATTTGCTTATAAAAAAATAAGTAACTAGATAAATAAACTTGTTTATAACTTAGGCCATGGACATAAACTTAACCATCCACAGTAGTAAAAAGAAGGAAATTATCTTATTTGTACAAATAATCAGTACACTTTTATGTGTCTCTTGGGACACCACATTGACATCTCCCTGGACACTTTTCTATGAATGTCTTTGTTGGAGACATCATGAGTACAGAGTCTGTATTTGGTATTGTCAATATAGGACATATCCAAACAAAAGAAATATCTCCAATTTCCTTTTAGCAACTTTTCATCCTCGGTACATACGACAAATGATCTAGGTTGCTAAAAGTGCCATTTCTTCTGGCTAACTCACTGTGAATTTTGTTGAATTCTTGTTCTGTGCCTCCTTTTAAAGATTAATACTTGGGAAAATTGGGGCATGAATGGCTAGGTCTAAAAAAGTTCTAGAGCCGTTAGCTTAGTAACCTCTTATGATCATATAGTCCACGTGCATTGATAATTGGAAAAATTGTGGTATGAATGGCTAAGCTTAAAAAGGCTCTAGGGCCATTAGCCTAGTAACATCCTATGACCTATGAAAACAGATGTCTTGTTCTTTGATCACACTACCACATTTGAATTGATTGCTTTTATGTCAGTCTTTCTTTTAAAAAAATCATGCATATAAGGAAGAAGAGGAAGTCAATCTACTTCTTTTACTCCTTGATTCCTCAATAATGAACCACTAAAAGTCTTACATCTTGCAAAAGAGTATTTCAATATTCTGTCATAGCTAAGTAACCCTCCTGTTCACAGATTAGGTTCCCACTGCTCAGCCACGTTTAAATCCAGGCTAGCACCTCAAAACATGTTCTAATACAAATTTGCTTATTATAGCCTCTTAAGTATTACAGTAGTACAATTTCAAACAACCTGTCTAAATTTTAGCAAGACATGTCCACTACCCTTCCCTCCTCAGTAGATTACATTTGTCATTCAGTCATGAACCATGTCAGGGCTGACCTAATTTTCATTGCACAAAAGCCTCTGTCTTTGAAGTAACACTCCCTCTCTCTCAGTCAGTGGTGACTTCATGGCTTTCCCTACCACTGAGGTTAAACTGACTGGTTCACTGTTTTAATTCCTACTACTGCTTCTGGTGTTAAGAAAAGGAATCCCAGCTTCTTTCTTTTGCTGCTCATTTTGGTTTACTTATGTTATGTCAAATCACACACTAGAACAAATTGCACTTTATCAAGTTTTTAAATCAAGAAAAGCAGTAGCAACTTTAAATCAAGAGGAACAGGCAAAAACTGAGTGGGTGCGGCTAACTGGAAAGGGGACAGGTCTGTTACAGCAGGTCAGTGATTATTACATGTAATCAAACAGATACAGTTCTTGCTTTCATCCACAGACTGTATGTACCCACTCATTGTAACCACTTTGTTATTATAAAAGGTAGCTTGTTTGCCATCAGCAAGGCCAACCTTACGTGAAATGCATCTTAAACAAAGGAATCCATGCGCCCTCCTATGACACACTAATCCCCCCTGCACTTCCCCAGTGTTCTTCTCATATTTTCCCTTCTCAGCCCAACATCATCCAGATACACTATTTTTTTTTTCTTGCCTTTTCACAATTTCTAACCCCCTCCCCATAATTTTACTAAATCCTTACTGGCAAGGACTCTAAGTAATTTACACTAGGGGCTTGGGGGCCAATAGGCCTCCAGAGGTCATAGGTTACTAGATTTTCTGAGTTGCATCTTAAGAGTTTTTTTTTTTTTTTTTTTTTTTTTACAATCTTTTGATTTAATGATAACTTACAAAATTCATGACTAAGGAAAAAATAGACGTATTTCTGTCTTTCATGTCTAAAGCTTAATGTTCAAACCTAATAAAACAGTAGTTCCCCAAAAAAACTGAGAAGACAAATACTAGGATATATCTTTGAATAGTCTGTGCCTTCCTGCCTCTCTTAAAAGTGATAGTTACCTTCTGTTTAACCCTCTGGTGTAAAATTGGGATGAAAGCAAAAGTACAAATGGCCATAAGCAGGTTCCTGTTAGATCAACAAAAATCCACATCCCAGACGACCGGATCACCGAGATAAGATCGGCGACACCGCATATCCCCGACAATGCTGAGTAGTGCGGAATGAGATGTATTCCCATTTCCACAATGTGGTGCGATCTCAGAGTTGGTATATTTAAGTAAGGGGGTGTGGGGGGCACATGTATGTCTTTATTTAGTGACCGCACTATATACTCACTGATTTACCAGACTACCACACATTTTATATATATTAAAAAAAAAATCACAATCTCAGGCAAAGTCAGTGACAGCTTAGAGCTTCTATGGCCCTCCACACATACATACATACATACATATATACTCTCTCTCTCTCTCTCTCTCTATATATATATATATATATATATATATATATATATATATATATATATATATATATATATATATATATATATATATATATAAGCTCTAAACTGCTTATTTATTTCCTCACTCCTTTGAATGCTACTTGTTGCTTACAGTCTCTAACTTCCTTTATTAACCATGTAATAAAACTTCGTATTGTGGAGCTTTCTCCCCAAGCCTCCACTGTAAGTATTCTGTAAATAAACTTTAATGTCTAGCTTTTCTCCCCAAGCCTCCACTAAAATAACCTCCCTAAGCCCTGTGAACTAAATTGTAAATATTTTATTTCTCTTTTCTTTAGAATGCTACCTGTTGTTTGTAATCCTAACTTTCTTTGCAACTAATCATGAATTTTTCTTTGTAACTAATCATGTAATTTTCTTTGTAATTAATCTTGTAATGTTCTTGTAATTTAATCATGTACTTAAACTTTGTATTGTGGAGCTTTTCTCCCCGGGCCTCCACTGAAAATGGGCTCCCCAGGCCCAGTGGACCTCCCCGGTCATCAAACTGGAATAAATAAATAAATATATTACACACACATATATAGAGCATACAGTACACATGCACACATTTTAAGTAGTTACCTTCCTACATGCTGATAGTAGCTAGCAGTATTCTTGTAAAAAATTACTTAAAAAATTCATATTAGTTCCTCTGCACTCGTTTGAATGGTAATTCCTTGCCATCAGTCTCAGGTTGTCTCAGTTACCTAAGCCAACAGGAATGGCTCACCTCTGCTTCCTACTGCAGCCCAATAAAATGCTTCTTTATGATGTTTCTGCCTTCTGCAGAAGGCAGAAAGACTTGTAATAATGCATAACTGCCTTATTCCTGGTGTGCAGTAAACACAGTGCTGGGCTGTTTTGAAAGCAACCAAGCAAGGAGGGTAAGCTGATTTTGTTTCAAGACAAATCTAAAGGTCTCATAATTCTTCACATGTGCAGTGTTCTGACTGTGGTATCAGTAGCAGTAAAATTAATTGTTTGTAGGAAATAAAGGAAACTAATTTTTTTTTATTTCTTTTCTTTTTATATTATTGGGGGAAACTGAAGCTTAGCAACCTGAAGAAAAGTAACCCTATAACAGTAAATAATACAGCAAATAATTTCTGAGGGGTGCAAGCTGCCATCTACACTGCATTTGGGGAGTTTCAACTCCACACCCCCTTACTTATATATACTAACACAAGTGTCACACACCATTGAAGAAAAGGCAAAAAACTGTACTGCAGTGCACCATTGTTTCACCTAGTTTATATCAATGTGATTTCAATAAACTGCAATAAAAAATTGCATTAAAGCTACACACACAAATTACACTTATTGAAGTAAAGGATAACTATTCATTTTATCTCCTGCTCCACTGTCCAAGGAAAGGGTTAAACATGTCACTAGTTATCTCAGTTCTCAGACAGTCTTGGAGAGACTACCATCTTGTCTCTGTGCCTTCTGCACCCTTAGTTTTACAAATATTTCCAAATATCTTTCTTCTGTGAAAGGGCCCATTAAAAGTATCTGTAGCTACTAAACAAAGCAACCCACACTTTCTTTTTAATACAAGCATTAAGTACAAACATACTTTCAGTGCGCTCCTTAAAAGCTGGTTATGTATTTCTTACTACATCACTCGCTTTATTAACCCCAACTACTCTTCTCCTTATTTTGTTTTGTCCCCTCCCAACTTATCGCCACCATGTTTGCTCTCTTTAATAAATGCTTCTGTTTGGGCCTTAGGTATTCTGATCCTGTTTTCTGTTTACTTTCATCTTAAATGCTACAACTTTTCACACTGTTTTGCCTGTTGTTCCACATAACTTCGAAATGCTGCATATTTCACAAACTGTAGAATGTGGGGTATATATCTTTTAATGCTAATGAAATCGCTACCTGAAGCTACAGTCATGGGGTACACATTTTTCTAGAGTTCACTCTGTCTGAAGACATCATAAAGGTTAGACCACAGCTTTAGAGTTTCTGTCTTTATTTAACAGTGTGTTAGAAGTGAAGAAACATGTTTGACTTAAAGATTTTTATGCCTGTAGAGATAAAATACAATTCTCAGAGGGAGGTGGCACAAAATGTGGCCAAGGGTAATTCTTTTACTAGAAGGAAACTTACCAGAAGACTGGAAGCTCTGGATCAAGAGATTTGATTTATTACTTAGTACAAGTGAATTAGCCAAGTCTGGAAGTTATAGCTTACTACATTCCTGTGTGTCACTAGGGAAGAAGTTTTAATGGTATATAACTCTCATACATATCTTGAAAAGAAGGAAGGAAAAAAAAGCAGCACTCAAACTACAATTCAGGAACTTTTGTGGTCCCAGAAAGAAATTATAGTTGTGTAAGTACACCTACCATAACAGCAGCTGTTCAAATGATCACTGCTGCAGTAGCCTAAGCCACATGGATTATATCCTGCCAAGGCTATAGCAGGCATCCAGCTTTCAAAGATTCAGGGCGCCTTTCACACACTCAAACCATTAGTCAGCTTAAGCTGAGCTGACTAAAAGTAAGATTAGGGTGCAAAGCCCTTCAGAGTTTTCCTGCTGCAGAGAAGTGAGGTCCTCTGAGGGTTTTCGAGGATCAGTGGTTGGCTAATGCTGTGGCACTGCTAGGCAGACACGTTCCCTTCAGGGAAAAACTTCCACTTTACTTTTTTTTTTTCATTATGAAAGCTTACATTTTCTAAAAAAAAGTACTTGTACACTAGGAAAAAGTTTTTGTTGACTGATTTGTGACTTTAATGTACTTTTAAATGGGTGTGCTTAAGCTACTGCAGCAGTGATAATTATGATGAACATCTTGCATTTATTCACCACTTCTTCCTTTAAGACACAGACAAAAATTGTGAATTAGGCAAAATGTATGATTCATTAATAACACAGAGCAATTAAAGTGGAATAAGAAATGGTAAAACAAGGGTAGCCTAAGAAAAACAGACCTGACACTATTAAAAATGTGGATGTGTGAAGATGAAATGAAATCACAAATACACTGTTAAAAGAATTGAGGGTCTACGTGTGTATAAGATACAATGTGAACCAAATAAAAATGAGAAATAGAGTTAGAATGTTATGCAATGTTAATTGATCAGAAAATGTCATGCGGCAATATAGTTCAACAAAAAACTGAGACCTCAGAAAAGAACATGTGAAATTAAAATTCAAACCTCACAATAGGTGTGGTAATAAGCATATAAGGAAACAGTAACTTAGCTAAGATAGGGTGAGAGAAGCAAATGCCTTAGGTCCAAAGTGTTGGGGGTGTAGTCAACCAATCCCCATCTTTCTTTAATGCAATACCATATTTTAAAAGCCAATATTGCATTTGTGGTCAAACCTCAGAGCTGTAGCACTCAGTACGTGGTCTAAATTGCAACTACTGTATGCTACACATACAAGCAGTTTGCTGCAGTTTAAAAGATTTTTTTTTTAAACTAAAACCTGACTGCCGAAGCACTCCATGCAGGCAAGGTATAAACCGTAGCAACTGTTTGCTACATTTAGAGAAAGCAGTTTGCTACACTTTGTAAGAAAGAATTTTTTTTTACTAAAACCCAAACACCATAGCACTCCATGCAGGCTTCAGGTTTGAATGCATAAGGGTAGGGTTGAGGGCAGGGCACAGAAACAGGACCTGAATGGCAGGGAAGGTGGATTGGGTGACGTGTTATGCCTGGTTAGAAGGAACATAAGGCATCTCCCTTTTGCTCTTCAGTGGAAGAGCTGTTAACGGGGGGGGGGGGGGGCATACAGTGATCAGCTTACTTTTTTTCTCTTTACTTGAACAGCTGATGGGGTGGGGTGCTGGCTGAGCTAGCTACACTTCTGCAAGGAAGTTGTCATTTTAATAAATTCAGAATATGTACTAAAAATTACAATTACATTTTGCTAAGATGTGTAAAAAGGGAATAAGTGTGTTCAAAATAATTTGCATATTGTTGAATAGAAGAAAGAAAATGAGGTCCATGTTATTGTTTGGACATGTCAGTAGATACTTTTCATGTAAAAGAAGTTACTCAAAAGAATTGGAAAATCATTTATGGTAACCAAGATTTTAGAGAAATCTTTGGTGAAGGAACTGTTTTTGTACATAAAAAAGATACCTGCATTAAGAATATGTTTGAACATGATACCACCAAAATAATACCACCTAAAACTAATATTTTAGGGATATATAAATGTAACAAGTGTAATATATGTGGATTTATATATGAAGGACCCCATGCCTCTGAGTCATATTACATATGCTATAAAAATATCAGGGAGATATGACTGTGGCACAAGTGGAGTTGTGTGTATAGGTGTATGTTTGGGATGCACCAGTTTTTACATGGATTTGACAAGAAGTTTAAAAGAAAGAATAAGAGAACATAATTGTGCCATAAAGACAAAAAAATCATAATAATGCTTTGTTTAGGCATCCCCAATCCTGTGAAAATGATAATTCACTTTTGCCATTTTAAAACAGGTTTTGGTAGTTAAAAGAGGGGGAATTTTAAAAATCAGACTGAGAAAGAGAGGCAGAATGGCAAATGAAATTAAAGGCAGATTTTCCCGGTTCAAATAAATGATGTGATCAACATAAAGTGTTTTCTTGGTGAACGTAAACCAGGGGAGCTTAAAGGCTTAAGTATGCAATAGCTTTTACTTGGCTTAATTAACTGTTATTTTTTTATTAGATGATGGAGGACTTAAAAGAATGGATGTTCTTGCAATATATTGTATTTTTCTGAAGTTGTTTTATGAAAGCAGCTATTAAAGTTTTTTACACTAAAAATGGAAGGTGTCCTAACTAAACTACAATAGTTGTTTTTGTTTTCTTACATACTGTTCATCAGGACTTTTCCAGTTTCCTAGTTCAAAATGAGGTGTGTGGGGGTACTCTTAAACTGAAAAAATGAAATGGTAAAGTCTAAAAATGTCTCAGAAACAATGAGACAAGAATGCATTTCAGATTGTTGGAAATAAATGATCATTAATAAGCAAAATGTTAACTTTAAACTGTACACAGGTTCAGAGTGCATACTTTTATCTAAATATGCTTTTTGCAGCAGTGGAGTACAAAGACACTCAGCCAAGAGATGTATGCAAGTGGTTAACATATTCTGTCACTAAGTGCAGTTATTCAGTTGAAAACTGCTAATATGAATATAAAAAAAGAACTTTTCCAAAATTGTAGCACTTAAATTTTCTTCTTCTACTTTGGGATATTTAACTTGTAAAAAGATACAAAAGATCATAAATGAAGTCAGTGTGAAACCAGTGAGTGCAGCTGTACAGATCAGTCAAACAACCATAACTGCAGCTGGAATACTCTGCAGTACCACTGCAGCGGTAGTCTGCTTAACTTTTCTGGTTTATTTAAAGGTTTAGGAAGTCTGCCCCAGGAGCATTATATACCAAAACTGATGCTGTGCTAGTGACCTCTGAGAAAAGTACCTGTAGCACTAAGGAGTAATGCACAACAGGAACAAAAGAGAACAGAAAGCTCTGGTGTCATGAAGAAGCAATTAAAGCCAGGAGAATGGGTGAATAATGTGGTCACTGGACTGAATCAAGACAAGATTTGCGTTTGCATTGATCTTCAAGATATGAATAAAACAATCAAAAGAGAGTACTACCCACATAGGTTCAGAGATGACAAGAAAAAAAATGAATAAAAAATCAGCCTGACAACATTAGGGTGTGCATGTAATACGAATGTTAGAAATGCACATTTAAAAAAAAGGCATGTATAACAGGTGGGAGCAGCAGCTTTTAATCATAATGGCTATGCTATGAATATTATCTTGGAACATAAATGCCCTTGCCTTACAGGTAGAGACAAAAAGGAAAGAATATTGAATTATATTAAGAAATGCAGAGATCAAATAAAAATGCTGCTGGGGATATATTTGGAAAGAAATTAGTATATGAGTTTGACAAACCGAGGATGTCAGGATGGCTATTCAGCAGAATATCAAGGACAAAGGTAAAGAGGAGTAATTATACAATTGTTAGAGGACTTTCAATAGTCACAGAAGAGGAAAAGACAGCAATAATGGAAAATATGTAGAAGTAAGGGGCTACTGGCAAGCGATGTAGATTACACTGGTGTATATTATGGAACCTAAGAAAATGTTGGGAGAAATGAAACAGTTTCAGCAGGGAATATCATTCACTAATGGGGACTGGATTTTTATTTACAGTAGTGAGAATGTACCACGGGACCTAGAAAGGAACATAAACCAAAACAGGGTCAACTTCTGAAGAAAGTTATGAAAATATTTGGTATGGAAGACATTAATTCAGTAGTAGGAACTCTGACAGAATTAACATACTATACCTCAAGGTACAATAACTGGGCTAGACTAGACAGAAATTATATTTCACAGGAACATGTGCATTTAATTGAAAGCTTTGACAAACATCCAATAGCTATTTCTGATCATGCACAAATAAAAAAACAAAATAAAAAATCCAGGGTAATGAAGTTAAAATGAGATACTGGCCTTTTCCTGCCTACATATTAACAAGAGAGGAATGTAAGGGATGCGTAGTTGAAATTATTTGAGAGTTATTAGAGAAGTTAGAAATATCTTCAGAAATCATAGCTAATGAGTGGAATGAAATGAAAATGATGCTTAAAAATAGGTTAGACATAAAAGAGAAAGAGATATGACTGAGAAGTAATATGAATTACTTAGGCTGAAAAGGTTAAAGTACTACAGAATAAGGGGAATCTCACAGAACAAGCAGAGGCACAACTGCATAGTGCAACAGAGAAAATAAATGAGTATCTGGATAGTAAGCATGAGTTTAGAATGATTGCTGTTAAGCAACTATTTTTGATAAAAATTCCAAAGCACAAAACAATTTGAGCATAGCAACTTAGGCAACAGAAAATGGAAAGGGTTTTTGTCAAACTTAGGGAGCTTATAACAAGAAAAATGATTAGAGATCCTGTAGATGTTATTAGAAATATTTCAGAAATGTTATGAAACTTTGTATAAAGCAGATAAATGTGGAAATTAAGAAAAAGCACAAAGGGAAATATTTATGGAAGACTTAATTAAGCCAATGTTAAAGGTAGATGAGGCTCAATAATTAACAGTTAAGATAGGAGATGAGATAAAAACAGATTTATAATCAATCTGCAGAAAAATATCCAGAAATAGATGGTATTCGTGTAGACATTTAAAAATTAGAAGGGAAGAAAACAATAAAGAATGTTTTGTTCAATGGTATTTTAAAAAGTAGGAAAGCACCAAAATCTTGGAAGAAAGCTGTGGTGGCTATAATATATACAAATGGTAAAGACCCATCAGACTCAGCTTCATATAGACCCATTTCAATTTAAAACCATGATTATAAAGTGTTTATGTCTAAACTAACAAAGAATGGCAAATGTGACAAAACTGATAGCTATAGATCTACATAGTTTTGTGGAGGGGAGACAAACATTTGACAACATTAGTAGAGGAATGATGATCCAGAGGGAAGCACCAAGTAAGAAAATGCCACTGCTGTTTGTGGGTTTTGATGAAAATAAAACATTCAGTGAAGTAAGCCGGGATTTTATGAGTAGGGCAATGGAAGCATTTGCATTCCCTGATACAATAAGGTTAATTACGAGGATATATGAAGGATCTCAGCAAAGAATTAAAGTGGGAGGGTTCCTCTTTGATAAATTGTTTCTGAACAGAGGAACCAGGCAGGGTTGTCCTCTTTCTTCTTTGACAATTTCTCTACATATAAATCAAATAACAAACAAAAGGGACTTGTGAATTCAAAGGTATAACTCATTCAGTAACTGGGAAAAGTTAGCTTTTTTTGCAGATGACATTCTGTATCTGATAACTCCAGAAAAGGAAATATCAGTGTTGTGGAACCTTTTGAGACAGTTTCAGGTCTTTTCTGGATATAAAATTAATGAAGATAAAACAAAGGTTTTAGCTGTAAATTATGTACCCCCTCATGAACTGGTTCAGCAATATCTGTATTTATGGGAACAAGATGAAGTACTTATGAGTAAGGATTAAAAAGGTTCTGTTATGGCTACTATGGTTATGTGGGAAAAGACTAAACAAAAGATGATACAAAAACTGAGAAACTGGAAGCTTTTTTATGGAAACAGATAGTAAGGTACAAGCAGTAAAAATGTTTTTTGTCCCTTTAGTTTTACATACAGGTCATGCATACTTTTATCAACCAGAGGAGAACTTGTGGATAATAATTAAGAAAAAGTTGAAGACATTTATCTTGGAAGAGAAGTGGGCAAGGTTTAAGTTGGATAAGATGATCCTTTCAATAGAGCAAGGTGGTTTAGGATTACCTGGTTTGAAAGGATATTTTAGAGCCACACAAGTACTGCTCATATACATGACACAAACAGAGGGATTTAATTCAAAGTGGAAATGGGTGATGATGAAGCAGGGAGGAATTCAAGAAGTAAGGAGAAACTGGGATTTTGGATGTATCCTTAAGGAGAATAGTACAGCAGTACAGTATACTATATTCAAAAAGTTGCAGAAAGTACTCTAAGAACTAAGCCAACATGAAAATTGAGAAAGAAGGAGACTTTCCAGATAATGATGACTGCAAGTAGGGATACACACAATAGGCAAGTGGGGGGGGGCTGCAATTTACTGGAGAAACTGGGAAAGGAACCAAGGGATTGGGAGCAACTAACTAGAGAGAGAAAGGTAACAGAATGAGATGAGGCCAAGACATTTAGACTGCAGAGTAAAGACTGCCTTCCATGACAGTGATTGAATCAGAGAAAAGGCAAACAGAAAGGGATGGGGGAATCCTAAATGAAAGACCTGCTCTGGTAGAATTTTTAGTTGAATCTAGAACAGAAGATGCTGTTAAAAAGGGATAATTAGTGGGATATACAAGATACTGCATGAAAACTATGACTCAATCACAGTTGCTTAAAGAATTGGGAAGACAGACTGGATAAACAATTTACAAAGGAAAAATGGGACGACATATGTATGCCTCCCAAGTACACAACAAAGTCCAAAAGGTTTCAAATTTTTGCTTGGAAGTGTTTGCATAGGTATTTGTACATCCCAAACACTTCAAAGAATTTTTCCTCAGGCAGATGGCAAACAGAGGTGTGATGGGAAAGAAAGTGGTAACTTGGAAGATATATTTTGGGAATGTAATGAGGTGGCAGATTTTAAAACTTTCCCAACAGAGTGGTCTGTCAGAAATACTGTGTGAGCAAGTGGGCTTAACTGAGGAAGTTATTCTTTTGAGCTGGGACACAGGATCTGAATTGCCTAGACGAAGTACAGATTTTTTAAGTTTAATTCTGGTGGTTGCCAAAAAATAAATTACTAGAAAATGGAAATCAAAATCTAAACCAACTGCATTTGAAGTACTGGATATTTTAACAGAGATAAAAAAACTGAATGTGGGATTTTTAGAAAAGTGATGAAGCAAAGTACATAGAAACAAATGGAAACTGTGAGAACAATACATGCATAATGTTCAGAAGGAGGAGGAGAGAGGTTTAACGGAAGGTATGAATTGAGCAAGTTATGCAATAATGGACTGATGGTATATATATATATATATATATATATATATATATATATATATATATATATGATATATAATGCATGTAACTGGAAACATGTTAATATGATTTTTCTTCTTTTACATTAATGTATATTTGTCTGTGTCATGCGATAACTTAATAAAGGTGTCTAAAAAACTTTCAGACAATAAAAAAAAGGAGTAGCTCATTAACCAATAATGCTTTAAGCTGTATTTTGTCCTTTGGCAGGGGTTGTAACCTCAGACAAGATAATTTTCCAATGACTGAACCTGCAGCTGTCACCACTGACGCATCTACAGCATCATAATGGCACTTAATATAATATCTGACCACCTGGTAGATTCTTTAGGTGTGCTCTAAAACTTTTATCCTCAGAGCTACCTTAAGCTCTGGTGCAGCCTCCAAGGAGGTTTCATCAGAGGCTAATGGAATCTGAGGAACATGGTTCATGAGAGCCTTTCCAGGCCCTACATCCTGAGCCACAATAGGGTGTTGCCTGTTGGAGCTGTGTCACTTGTTTCCCTTTCTGCCTTCTCCTATAATTACTTCTTTCTCAGAAGACATGACTTACTGAGGACAAGCTTGAGAAGGCCATAGCAGACTGGCTATAGCAGAAGGCTGTCTGTTTCTCAAACCTTTAGGAGTGAACTCCCAACAGCCCCTTCAGTCCTTTATGATATGCTGAGTCTAAACAAAAAAAGAAGAAAAACAGATATGGAAATTGCCTACCCCTAGAACATCTACCTTTTTTTATTCTCTAACAGACCTTAATGCACTGTCATACATCCATCTAAACAGAAGTAACAAGGCTGTCTAAACGTATAATACAGTGGTAGTAACAGATTAAAAAAAACTCCCTAACAGTGTACTTATCTGTTCTGAGCTCTGGTGCAGACTGAGCTGAGCTGGACTATGAATGAGATGCAGACACTAAGAATTGCATCAAGCAAGAGATAAAATAGCATTGCTGGATATCTGTTTTATACAGGGCACATCCTGATGTCCCTGATGGATGGAAATCCACAATGGCTGGAGGGAGATGTCATGCCAGCTGTGGCTGAAGTCCTAGTAGTCACCTGTCCTGGAGGTGGTCCAAAAGCAACTTCTTCTCAATTGGAGTATTAAGGAGATGAACTTTAACTCTGTCTGGAAAGGGGTCATCCTCAGTCTCTTTACCACTGACCCCCAAAGCTGCCATGCTACAAGAAATATCAATAGCATCACAGCAGCAGTTGATAAGACTGTTCTGCTAGCATACATCTATCACTGTGTGTTTTGAGGCTTTGTCTGGTATCTCCTCAACCTTGCCCTTTAACTGAGATAACAGTTCCCCCTGCTTGGCATGTGAGAGTCCTGAAGGTCAGAATGACAGAGGTGTAGATATTCTTCCCAAAGTGATCCAGTGTTTTACTTTTCTTGTCATTGGGAAGTGAGTTCTTGGCTGAAGCTCTTGTAAACCTCTTGATGACATCCATGTTCACTAAGGCTGGATCAGCAATAGGACTTTTGTAAAGATATTTGCAGGAATCTGCAAACCCTGTAAAATGGTCTGGCTTCTAAGGAACAGGGAGGTTGGGCATATGACCACAGATGCCCTACTATGTGCATCTACTAAGGCTTCTATCACTAAAGATATAGCTAAAGGTTATAGCTCAATTAAGCCTAGGTCATCTCTGTATCTCTTCTGTTCAGGTAATCCCAGGTTGTCTCTGAATCTCTTATGAGCACTCAGACTCCCATTTAAAGCAATCCTTCATTCTACTGAGGGTATCACCAAAAGTAAAATACTCTGGCAGAAAGACAGAAGAATAAGATGTCCTTAATGTCTAATTCATAACTTGGAGGGAAAACATTTGGTCTTTATAGGCCAGTTCATCCACCTCTGAGTCTAGAGGAATCTGATACCTCAAGGGAGTGTCTTGCTTTTTTTAAAGCTGAAGCCTTAACAAGGAGCCTAGGAAGCAAAAAGGGGATGAAAGCCCACCCAGCTTATGCTGAGGCAAGATGACGGACATCCACTACCTAGACAATTTGGATCAGGATCTGGGCATGACCATCTCTGAGGTTCCCAGACTTGGACATACAACGATGAATTCAATCCTTGAACTGGGGATGCCCTCACTCTTCAACACTGATGGAATACCACCCTCAGTCTCAAAAATCAAGACCTGGGTGTTGGAACCAGATACCCAAAGGAAGGTGCTCAGACTATCAAATGGAAGATTCTGGCTCACAAGAATATGCTGTTTTCTGAGTACAAGGTGGCTTCCTGAGAGGCAGCACCAGAGGCCTTGGTCCAAACTGTATACATTATGATCAGGGTCTGCAAATGGGATATTCTCCTCTTCCTCTGTAGCCTTCTCATTTTGAGGCATCCATGATAGACTTGGCTGACACCACAATGGCCACGGTTAGTGAGCATAACCTTCTTTGGTTCTGATCATACTGGAGATCTTCATTCTCTGTTTAGTGATCTTCTGGTTGAAGTGTATACAGAGTGGGCAGTTAGAGACATTGCGCTTAAGCCTAAACAGAACAAAATCTGGGTATGATATTCTTTACATGAGATCTGCTTACCATGTAAAATGCACCTAGAAACTTTAACTTCTGACATCGATAATCGGACATCCCAAAAAATTATTACAAGTATAGGCATGCACAGCATAATCAAAGAGATGAGAATGGTTCACCAATGGTTTACCTGGAAACACTGGAAGCCACACCAAAGTGAGAGACTGGCAAATGCTAGCACAGAGGGCATCAGTCTGCTCTCATACCGCAGCAAGATCTAAAGATGATGTGGGCGGACATCCATCTTATAAGCACTGACATGCTGGTAAGAAGAATTCCACAAAGACATGAGGGGGAAGGGTGCAAAACTCTGGAAGTCAGGCCAGACAATTCTCATCTACACCATCAGGTCAGATTTCTTCCCCCAAAAATCACCATATCCACAGTAATTTTCTCAATTTTCTAAGTTATAATCACCACAACTCATTTTATTTCAAACAAATTTTTATTGCACTTCCTCAACTTAAGCTCCAACAATATTACCAACAAGTTACAAATTAACCAGAAGATTGACTGAAGAAGTTCAAATTTAAGAAGCACCGTAAAATCTCTAAGGTCCCTCAAAGAAGATCACTGAGATCTCTGGTACAAGGTTTAAGTAGAACCCTAGCTGGGCAAGACATTGCAGAACAGTCTACTGACTTTTGCGGCTCTTGTTGTAGGAAGCCTGAACTAGAAGTCATTCAGGTAGGGGGGAAAAAAACACAAATCAACAGTTGGATAAGGCTAGGATTTACAAACACTACATGGTCCAGGAAAGATAGGTGCAGTAATCAGGAAGGGATGTTTTACTGCCTGATGACAATCTTCCTGGCAGAAGCATGGCTAGGGTGGGGCAAAAGGGACAAATACTCCAGGCGCAAGATGTCAGGGGACACAATCTTTCAAGTTCTGAATGCTGAACCTGCACTTGTCAGAGCACTTCAGGGTTCCACGTGTGGTCTAGTGCAGTACTTGCATTCAGAAATGCATAACAGTAATGTCTGGGCTGAAGATTCACTGTGGTCACGGCAAGCCAGTTGTTACGTTTGAAGCAAGTGATTTGCTACAGTTTAAATAAGAGAAAGGACATTTTTTTTTAGTTCTCAAGTATGTCATATATGAGGGGTTTATTTATTTTTTTGCTTCTCAAGTCAGTTGAGGGGCAGAGATCAGTCCTGGCTTGCACCTTTGCTGTGGAGCGTCAAATCAGGGAATGGCCCTGGGCACTAGATGTCCAAGCTGTGGCTCTGTTCCCTGACCCATTTGTCTGCTGGCTGTTGAGATTTGTCTGCAAAAATCAACTGACACAAACTGATTTAAGTATACTTTTCTCTACACTTATTTAAGATTAGATATTTGTAGATATTTTATTTCACTGAATATTGTGCTCTCTATCTGAAATTAGTTGCCTGAAGTAGAAAAAGTGTAGCCATCTGGGTTCACTGATAGTAGTCAGACTGCTTTTGAAATTCTGTGTTAACTCTTAGCCTGGGGGTTTCTGTTTGCATTATAATCTATGTTGGTCACATTTCTGTTAATCATTTTTACTCATCTTCTGAGTTGTTTTCTGCTGAGATTTGCATGCAAAAATCAACTGACACAAGCTGATTTAAGTATACTTTTCTCTGCACTTATTTAAGATTAGATATTTGTTTCACTGAACACTGTGCTAGCTGCAGTTAGTTGCCTGAAGAGGAAAATGTGTTGCCATCTCGGTTCATTGTAAGCTGTTAGACTGCTTTTGAAATTCTGTGTTAACTCTTGGCCTGGGGGGTTTTGTTTACGTTATAATTTGTGTTTGTCACATTTCTGTTAATTATTTTTACTCATCTTCTGAGTTGTTGGCTGCTGAGATTTGCCTGCAAAAATCAACTGACACAAGCTGATTTAAGCATACTTTTCTCTGCACTTAAATATTTAAGATTAGATATTTGTAGATATTTGTTTCATTGAATATTGTGCTCTCTGTCTATCTGCAGTTAGTCTCCTACACCCCCCCCCCCATTCCTGTTGTGGTGTTAATCTTCGTGGTTTTGGAACTGCCTGCCCCCGCTGTAAATCTGTTTTTGGACACTTCTCCTGGGCCCATCTCATTTGCTCATTCAACTGAGAACAGTGAGATCATATTTTGATTTCAGACACTCCTACCAGTCTCATCTACTCTGCTGTGTACAGAGAGAGCACTTGGGAAGACATCATCTCCTCTGTTCCCTCCCTCTCCAAAAAAAAAAAAAAAAAATATTTATACTTTCTTGAGCTCCTCTTACATAACTGTCTTTTACCTTATTACCTTAATTTGATGTTCTGTGTGCTTTTAAGTGCTCAAGTGCTCTTATTCGGCACTTGGTGCCTCCATTTTGATTTTTCATAACTTATTGCTCTCTGCACTTGTTTTTGTCGTTTTTAACTTATCTGCATTTATTTAAACTGTATTTGCCTTAATATTGCTACACATTCATGTGTGCTAGCTTGTACTGCATTTAAAGTGGTTTTGCTACTGTCAGTAGCTCATTCTAATATAGAGAGAACTTTTGAGAAAGCCAAACAACTTAAGCTCTTAACCTTGAATTATATTCTGTTCCTCCTTTCACCCTTTCCACTTTACTAAAAAAAAAAATTCCAAGCTTGTTTTCTGCCTTTTCTGTAACTAGTCTAGTCCAGATACAGATTTGCTGTATCCAGGACTGTTTGTAAGCTTCTGAACCCCCAAGCCTTTCTGTGTTGGAGGGAAGCCTTCTAGCTTATCAGTGGGAGTGGTAAGCACTAGGTAGCCTATCTACCACAAGTGGAGTGGAGTGGTTTCTGGCCCAGAAATTGTAGTTTATTGGCCGTTTGGGCAGTTTTTTCCATCTCTTTCAACTTTCTGTTTTAAAAGCCTGCATTTGTGGTTGTTTCCCGCCTTTCCTATAACTAGTCTAGTCCAGATACAAATTTGCTGTATCCAGGACCGTTTGTAAGCTTCTGAGCCCCCAAGCCTTTCTGGGTTGGAGGGAAGCTTTCTAGCTTATCAGTGGGAGTGGTATGCACTAGGTAGCCTATCTACCACAAGTGGAGTGGTTTCTGGCCCAGAAATTGTAGTTTATTGGCTGTTTGGGCAGTTTTTCCATCTCTTTCAACTTTCCAATTCAAAAGCCCGCATTTGCGCTAGTTTCCCGCCTTTCCTGTAACTAGTCGAGTTCAGATACAGACTTGCTGTATCAGGACTGTTTGTAAGCTTCTAAGCCCCCCAAACCTTCCTGTGATGAAGGGAAGCCTTCTAGCATATCAGTGGGAATGGTAAGTACTAGGTAGTCTATCTACCACAAGAGGAGTGTTTTTTGGCCAAGAAATTGAAGTTTATTGGCCATCGAGCATTTTTTTCATCTCTTTCAACTTTCTGGTTTAAAAGCCCATGTTTGCACTTGTTTCCCACCTTTCCTGTAACTAGTCTAGTCCAGATACTGATTTGCTGTATCCAGGACTGATTGTAAGCTTATGAATGGTGCCAGAAAGTCTGCTCTTCAATTTTCCCCTTAGATCTGCTAGTTCTCTCTTCTCCTGTACCTTTACTAGCTTATTAGTCTAGCACTTTACCAGACTTCTTGTAGCAATTATTGTAGCACACAAAAGTGCTACCAGCACTAAACGTTCTACAATGAAACAGCTCCAGTACTTATTATTAATGCCCACCCCTCCAGGCATGTCTAAAGGTCAGTTCCCTGTGCTTTCTCCTAATAACCTGGTGAACTTGGGCATCCTGAGGCAATGTAGCAAGCGCCTCATGTACGCTGACAACTGTCTCCTCTTACCTCCCAAAACTCAGACTTGTGAGAGATGCACTTATATAACCAAATTGGAAGCCACGCACTCTCCAGCCAAGACCGGAATAGCTGGTCAAGATGAGAAGGTCAACACTTGCACCACACCACATGGAACATATAGCCCTCCAGAACACACACCAGCACTGCCTTCAAATAAAAATACAAACCACACACCCACCTTCAGGGAGGCTCTCAATAAAAATCTACCCAAACAGCAGAGACCTCCAAGGCAGAAACATACTCAACCCCCACAACACAACACTAATCACAAGACACATAGCTCTCCTAAACAGTGTGCCTCTCAACCAAAGCCTGTAAGGCAAAACAGCATGCCCAACACACTAGTCATAGGTGACTTGATAGTGAGGCACACTGATGTCCCACTCACTAGGTTGAATAAGGAGAAAGTAACAGTCAGCTGCCTGTCAGGTGCCAGGATCCACCATATAACGCACTCACGCAGGTCCCTCAACAACAGGTACAAATATGACTCTGTTATTCTACATGTCAGTGTGAATGACCTGAGATGTACCTCCCTGGACTACATGAAGAGAGACATGGAGGAGCTCTCGGATTATGTAGCCCAGACAGGTATGACTCTTAGCTCTGAGCAGCCTCCTACCATCACTCAGAATGATACCACAGTACAATCAGAAAATGATTGATTTCAACAATTGGCTAAGTTTCTGGTGTCATTCTAAGGGGATCCAGTATCTGTCTGCCTGGGATGACATGATTGACAGAACTCGATGCTTTGCCAGAGATGGCCTGCATCTGTCACCCCTGGGCTTCTGGATACTAAGGCTCTTGCCATCCCTATAGTGCCTTTCTTAGGCAGTGTTCCAAAGACCAAATTACCACTGTAACAGCTACAAACAAATGCAATCTGAGGGTCATGCTGCTCAATGCTAGAAGTCTAAATCTCAAAATGTACTTGCTTGAAGCACTCCTTAAAATGGAGAACATCGACATTTGTGCTGTAACAGAGACCTGGTTCAAGGCAGCAGAAAGCACCCCTGCACTACCAGGCTATAACTCATTCCACACATTTTGGCCCCAGAACTTGGACCGAAGCTCCAAAGGTGGTGGTGTTTCCATATTCATAAAGGATGCACACACCTCCAGACTGGTAGCCCAACATAAAGCATCAGAGATGCTTCATGTGCAGCTAACATTGGGTAAGACAGCAATTCAGGTCTTGGCCTGCTATAGATCCCCAACCATGTCCCAAGACTCATACTCCACATTCCTAAGTACCCTGGAGAATATTAGGGTCCAACCTAACACTCTCATACTGGGCGACTTCAACTACCTCTCCATTAACTGGGAAAACTACTCATGTACCAATACACTTGCCCAATGTTTCCTGGAATTCATTAATTCCAATGCCCTGGACCAGCTCGTTCTTACTCCCACTATAGGTAGCAATATCCTTGACCTAGTCATTACTAACATGGGCGACCATTGCTCTACACCAATAGTCAACTCCTCCCTGGTTAGATCTGACCACAAACTAATCACCTTGGAAATCCACATCCCTCCCACCTGCCCTGCAAAGGTAACCACCATGAAAAACTTCTCCAAAGCTAACTTTGGGCTCCTAAAAACAGAGGTGGCTAACTTCACAGCACCCATGCAAATGAAGAATAGTTGCGTGACCGCTGAATCATACACCAGTGCACTGTATGAACACGTACACAAACGCATGGATCTCGCCATACCCAATAGAATCAAGACGCTCTCCTCCAAAAAAGGAAGCCAATCTGGTGGTCCCCTGCCATAAACAAACTCTACAACAGAAGGAGGAAACTGATGCCGAATAAGGCGAAGTCCCAAGACTGGGAAAACTGCCTTATCAGCCTCAACAAAAAGTTGGGATCCCTCATCAAATCCTCTAAAGCTAGCTATGAAAACAGAATTGCAGCAGATAGTAAAGACAACCACAAGGCCTTCTATAGTTATGTAAAGAATCTCCACGACAATACCCAGATTTGCTCTGAGCTACTGCACAATGGTATCTCCTATACCAAGCCAACAGATATTGCCAATATACTGGCTGACAGATTCAGTGCCAACTTTATCACTCTATCCCCCACCAAAGGACCAATCACAATAACAGTAGATTGCCAGGCACCCAGTATTACCGCTGCACAAGTTAAAACAGCACTGAACAAGGCCAAGAATACAGCTTCTGTGGGACCTGACAATATCACCAGCTCTGCTCTACATGAACTACAGAGTGAACTGGCACCTCACCTGTGTGTCCTGTTCAATCACAGCCTCACCTCAGGCTTTGTCCCTACTGAATGGTGCACTGCTACAGTTATCCCTCTCCACAAAGGAGGAGCAAATACAGACTCTGGGAACTACTGCCCCATTAGCCTGACGAGTCTGATATGCAAAGCTATGGAATGCATCACCATGGACCTAATAAACAAGGATATAGGGAATCTCCAAACTCTGGATCCCACACAGTTTGGTTTTGTGAAGGGTAGATCATGCCTACTCAACCTGGTTGTCTTCTTTTAGTCAGTCAACAGAGCTGTGGATGAAGGCAAGGTGGTTTATACAGCCTCCCTTGATCTGGCCAAAGCCTTTGATACCATTTCCCACTCAGGAATCATAGAAAAACTCGCTAAGCTAGGCATCAACCCCTATATCATTAGGTGGGTTGCAAACTGGCTCACAGATACAACCCACAGTGTGAAAGTAGCTCACTCCAAGTCAGACTGCTGACCAGTCATGAGTGGAGTCCCACAGGATTCGGTCCTGGGTCCTCTCCTGTTTGGTATCTACTTCTCTGAAGTCCAGGCTAACACAAAGGGACTCTGGCTGACAAAGTATGCAGTTGGTTGCAAGTTGGGAGCTATTATTAACTCCCCAAGTGATGTTGACATCCTATAGAAAGGCCTCACTGAGACCAACGACTGGTGTCAGAACCATGGCCTTAAGCTCAATGCCAAAAATGTGTCATCCCCTTTGGGAAAATCTCAGTTCCCATGAATTACCACATCGATGGTAGTCCACTGAACACAGAAGTCGTTATAAGAGATCTGGTAACACAGGTTGACAGCAACCTCTCTTTTAACCACTACATTGCCACTGTGGTCAGAAAGTCCTTTTATGTGGCACATGTCATTACTAAGGGTTTTGCATCCAGGAAGCAAGAGGTCATTGTCTCCCTCTACTCTTCCCTCATTAGGCCAATCATCTAAGTACAATGCCCCATTTGGCATGTATCTCACTAGACACCTGCAACAACTGGAAAGGCCGCAAAAGTACCTCACAAAGAGGATCCTAGGCCTTAAACACTTGTCCCATATGGACAAACTCAAAAAACTGCAACTATTCTCTGTCTCACATTGCCTACTTAGAGGAGATCTCTGGTTGACTTACAAAGCCATGTATGACGCAGCTCTGTTAGAAATGTTACATCTAAAGAAATCCCTATCCCTCCACACCACACAATCCAGAGACCTCAACCTCATTGCCACAATCAACAGAACAAGCTGGCAAGACAGGTTGATAACCCAGAGACTGCCCATACTATGGAATAGACTTCGCATACATGTCATACAGAGCACCTCACTGGCCCTCTTCAACAGAGATCTTGATGAATGGATGGGAAATAGAAAATTCACCCCAGGGATCACTCCAGTGGCTCTACTCGACAAAGGCACTGGGAACTAAGGTCTGGTGGCACGATGCCAGGGTAATCCTATGGAAACAAAAACCAGAAGATAAAATGACCCTGTACTTGTGAACACCAAGGGGATTCTTGTATAGTCCACACTTGTAAATTCTCCACACTCAAATAACTGTTGTAAACAGAATCCAGGATAAAATCAGTTATGTTAGATGCTAAATAAATGTCCACAAAGAGGTCCTATGCGACAAAATATCCATATGAATCAAGTAGTAAAAAAGATTTCTCCAAAAGCTTATGGAGAAATCTTTTTTACTACTTGATTCATATGGATATTTTGTCGCAAAGGACCTCTTTGTGGACATTTATTTAGCATCTAACATAACTGATTTTATCCTGGATTCTGTTTACAACAGTCATTTGAGTGTGGAGAATTTACAAGTGTGGACTATACAAAAATCCCCTTGGCGTTCACAAGTACAGGGTAATTTTGTCTTCTGGTTTTTGTTTTCACAGGGTAATCCTATGGGCTAGGCTTGTAAAGGCTCCAGGGCCATTAGCCTAGTACACACCTATGAACCTAAGTCAATTTTCTCTGAAGGGAAATTCTCCCTCTCATGATATAAGGAAAAAAAATATTAAAGGGAAGATATTTGGACTTTGTGGACACATGACAGTTAACCAAGATTAAATAAAAATAAACAAACTACCCTTTTGAAGGAAATGTACCTCTCCACTTCCTATTTTGTGGATTACTTCTCCATGGATGCAGGTCTCTTCTTTCCAAGATTTTTTTTCCTGCTTAAACTAATTTGCTTTTGGCTTCTTCTGGTTCTTGCTGTTTGGTAATCAAGAGAAAAAAAATCTTGTTTGGCCAATTCGTAGTTTCCCCTTTGTGCTTTTAACAAAACAGACTCTTGCCTAGTGTTCTGGCTAAGCTTGCCAACTTAAAACTGATCCCATGCTACAGGCAGGCCTGCACAGGTCTGATCTTGTGTCCCAGGAAGGCCTACACAGATTTGATTCTTTGTCCCTGGCATGCCTACACAGTACTGGTCCTGTGGCCCAGGCACACACACATGCAGTACTGTTCCTGAGACCTAGGCATATCTGTGCAGTACTGTTTCTGTGGCCCACGTATGCCTGCATAGATCTGATCCTATGGCCCAAGTATGCTTGCGCAGGTCTGATGCTGTGGCCTTAGTATGCCTGCAAAGGTCTGATCCTGTGGCCCATGTATGCCTGCACATGTCTGATCCTGTGGCCTATGTACACCTGCACAAGTCTGATCCTGTGGCCCAAGTGTACCTGCACAGATCTGATCCTGTGGCACTAGTACACCTGTGCAGGTCTGATCCTGTAGCCCAAATACACCTGCGCAGGGCTGGTCCTATGGTCCAAGTACACCTGCGCATGTTGAATCCTGTGGCCCAAGTATGCCAGCGTAGGTCTGATCCTGCAGCCCTAGTACACCTGCACAGATCTGATCCTGTGGCCTGAGTACACTTCCACAGGGCTGTTCCTGTGGCCCTAGTATGCCTGCACAGGTCTGATCTTGTGGCCAAAGCATGGCTATGAAGTACTGATTCTGTTGCCAAAGCATGCCTATGCGGTACTGATCCTTTTGAACAAACATGCCTGCATTGTACTAAAACAGCAAATTAGACTTGAGGGCTAATGCTTTTAAAGCAACAGTTAATTGTAGTTCTGATGCACAAGTCAATCCTTAATTTGTCATTATAACTTAATAATTTTGTTTAAACTTACGAAATTTGCTAATCTGCTAAATGTGTTTTTTTACTATAATACTGTAAATATGGTTGCTCTATACATTAAAAAGGCTTGTTACTTTGTAGTCAATAAAATTGACTGTCATTGCCTTTATACTTGCAATACTGTTTTTAATCTACAGCTTATCACTGGAAGTAAAATTTTATTACTGTTTATTGTGCCCTCGGGCTCAATTATGGATGTAAAGGGTCTGTTGACAAGTCCATTTACAAAATTATCAAATTGAAAATAAATAGTGACTCTGTGGTTCAAGCATGCCTATACAGAACTGTCCTTGTGGACCAAGCACATCTATGTAGCACAGAATCTGTGTCCCAAGCATACTTAAATGGCACTGAACGTGTCCCAAGCATGCCTATGCAGCACTGTAGCCCTAGCATGCATAAGTAGCACTAAACCTGTGACTCAAGCATGCTTACACTGATTTTGCCCTGTGGATGCACTCTCGCAGCATGCATCTCAGCATCATGGACACACTTCATGCTATACTTCCCATCTTGGAAGCTGTACCAAACAGTTTAGAAATTTAGTTTCTCAGACATCATCTGGAATACCTTCGCCCATGTCCTAAGTTTGTCTGAGGATGTCCCCTTAACATTTAGCAGTTTAAATTCCTAAAGGCCAAGATAGAGGCAGTGTAAGCATTTTATTCCATAACAGCCCAACACCATATTTTACCTATCACTGGGTATAGGGTTCGGATGCCAATTTACACTCCACAGTTGCACCTAGAATGATCACTGCTCCATCTGCTACAAGATTTCTGTAATGATTTTTACAGGTGGCTGTCAAGTCTCTAAAACATCTTGGGATTTTTGTGCTGTTGGGTGATTGCTGAGCACCAGGAAAGGAGCTTCAAAAGTATCCTGAAAGGTCTCGTAAAACTCACTTGTCTCCTCTAACTTGAGGAGGATCGAGGTATGTTTCATGAGATTTTGAAACGTTCTGTCAACCACATTTAAAATTCTCCCTCATCAGATTTAGCATCTTTCCAAAGGAAATATACTCTGGAGGGGAAACTGTGAACGCAATATCCTCATCACCTGTGCCACAATCCAGCGGACAGGCAATCTAAGCCAAGTAAACAAAGTCTTTCTTTCAAACAAGAATCAGATGGACAGACATCCAACATCCCATTTTCTTTTGGCGGGTGAATGACTGGGGTAAACGTTTAACTCTGTTCTACCCAACCATATATTCTTCTGCAAAAGTTTTATAGTCAAAGTTTAGCAGAGAAGGGAGCAGGCATCAGTGGAAGGGGGTTGTCCAGCTCTAAGACATTAGCTCAAAACTTAAAAGGAAACAAGGCTTCCTTTCTGCAACTGGCGAGCCTATGTTCCTGTATTCACCTTCTCAATATATCAAGATCTTTGGGATATCACGTTAGGTTTTTAGTGACAACCGAGATGAAACATTTAGTGTGGGACAGTCTACCATAGGCATCTGAAAATTGGCACCTGATCTGAAGGGCTCACTGTCCTTGACAGAAACCTAACAGGAAGCAACTGTAACCTGCTGTCTGGCCTTCAGACAGGCTGGGGGTCATTACATCCGAGTGACGCCTCCAGGTGCATCTGCAGTTAACTCCTACTAACACATCTAGACATCAAATCGGGTCTATATTAACTTATCGAATGATGAAAAGAGCAAACGCTCTTTCATCAAACCGAAAAGGTCGAAACCCCTAAACAGCGAAGACACGGACCATTGATTTTTTCCCAGGGAAAGAAATCAGTGGGTCATCTTTGGGACTTTGCCATCTCCTCCACTATGGTGCGATCTCAGATTTGGTAAATTTAAGTAGGGGGTGTGGGTGGGGCACAGCCCCCCACATTGTGGGGGGCCAGACCCTCTACTTTATTTTGCATTTGAGTTATTTATTTATTTATTGTGGAGCAGCGATTTTTTTTCCCTGGGAAAAAAATTGCTGTTCCGTGTCTTCACTCTTTAGTAGTTTTGACCTTTTCGGTTCAATGAAAGAGCGTTCGCTCTTTTCATCGTTTGATAAGGTAATATAGACCCGTCAAATCTTGCTTGTTCATATTTGCGTCAATAATTCTAAAATCCTGCTATGTAGAAAGTTTTAAAAAAATTTATCTTACAGCTTACACAATAGCAAACTTAACTGCATTAATATTTGACCTCTGTATAGTACAGGTAAATATATATTAACTGTTGTTCTTATGATATTAATTTATATTGATAAAATGTTCACATTTTTTCTAAATATCTCACCAAGTAACACAGACAGAACTCCTTAGCCTCATATGAAAGCTCTCAGCTAGATAAATAAAATGCTCCTGACAGTGTGTGTGCAGCTTGAGTGGTTGCTGAGATATTGTAAGTTGTTTACAAAATATTACAAATGTAATACTTACTGCATTTACTGTGACTTATAAAATTCAGTTTGACCTAGAACCTAAAGAATACTACCACTATAAAAATAGTTTGTGCTTAAGAGTTTGCCATTTATACTTCTTTAATAATCCTTATGGTTCCAGAGAGATGAACATTTGTTTGAATGTGAGGACATACTCTGATTATGTGAAAAGTTTTAGGCTATGCCCATTGGAAGTTACAGAGCAAACTTCCTGAGCTCCATTGGCGTGAATGAGTTAAGACTTATTGTCGACCACCAACTACCTCCTTAAACATTTTTCTGTTTTTCCTTTTTTTGCAAATGCCTTTTTTGGGTGACATTTTAATCTTAAAGCCACAAGTTCATGCTTCTTAGGAAGTGAAAGAAGATAATGCTCCCTGTCATAGCCGGCCTTAGGCATAGGCCAACTAGGCGACCGCCTAGGGTGCCGGTCTAGCAGGGGCACTTTTCTAGTATTTATTTGGTGTAGGTAGACCAGGATGGGGGCACCAGGTAGTGTGGTAGGGGGTGCCATGGAGCCCTTTTGCCTAGGGCACCAGTTGACCTAGGGTCGCTCCTGCTCCCTGTGAAAGGGGCATTCATTTTCTGTGATTAAAGAAGGCTGTAAAATTACAATTTTGATGGAGTAGAGATTTTCTTAAAATTTCGGCTACAGTCTGTTTTGTTGTTTGCTTTTTCTGGTGATATCACATACCTTTAAATTACTAAAAAACAATTCAAAAACCCAACACACTATACAAAATAACAAGATATCAATAACTGCTTTTTATAAGTAAGCAAATCATTTCCAGAATATCCAATTTTCATAAGAAAGAAAACTTTTAAGACCGACGGACAGACTTTCAACTACTCAGTTCTTGTGGTAAAAAAAAAAACATAAAAAACGTAAATAGTATGGGCTAACCCACCTTGTAGCTCTACACTGAAACTGTGCGTCAGGAAAGAAAGGAGGTCAGCTTAACAAGGGGACATCCAAAGAGCTCTGAAAGCCAATTTAGAAGGGTGAATAGATGTCCAACCATGTTTGTTTCTCAAAAATAAGGAATATGCTACAATAGTGATGGTAAATGATGGTGGAATATTAATTTATGAAGGAAGAATGTCCATTGCAGGTGCATATGGCTTGAATGGAGAATGGCAACCTTTCATCTCTGCACAAAGGGAGGCCATCTATGGACCCTGTAAGCTACGGACCCAAAAGTCTCACTAGTCTCATATGCAAAGCCATGAAAACAATCTACATTGACATTGGAAACCTCCAGACACTGGACTAAACATAGTTTGGTTTATAGTCAACAGCATGTCATGCAAACTCAACCTAACAGACGTCAGCTGACAAACAGAATGCGGGAAGCCAACCTCTACAAAAAAGCCAGTCACCAGCAAAGTCTCTTAGGGATCGATCCTGGGATCACTCCTTCTCTGAAGTTAAGGCTAATATCAAGGGCCTCTGGCTGACTAAATCCACAGACAACTGCAAATTAGGAGCCGTCATAGTATCCTTTGTTAAGTCTCCTTCCCCTGTGAACTGTCATATTGATGACACACCTGTAAGAATTGGTGGGAACACACAGGCAGCAATCCATCTTTTGACCACCACGTGTCCACTGTAGTGAGGTAATCATTTTATGTTGTGCAATTTATAAACAAAGGTATGGCATCTAGGTCCAAAGAGATGATTGTTTCACTGTTTCAGGCATTCACAGAGTACAGTGCCCCTTTCAGGTGAGATGCTTGCCTTTTTAGCTGTCAACCAGCTGACATCCAGGTTGGTGGAGGAGTCCAATCCCACACATGGTGATAACTAAAAGCTCTGGAAGTTACTTCAAAAGGCAAAAATCAGCCTGTGTTCAATTCTCACAGCATAGATGACTCTGTTATAAGCATGCAGTGTTACTGTCATTTATGTCATATCACAATGGACAGTACAGCTGGACATATAAGACAGACTCCTCTTCACAATACTACACAAGTATGAGGAAACTAGCAAAACAGAGTACTTACCACTCTAAATTTTGCCTGTAACTCCTCAAATGGACTTGATGGAGAGACATTTGCTCTTGTGCAAGAAAGAGTGGAAGATGGTGTAAAGCTATGCTTCCAGAAGGTGAGCTTCTGGCCAATGTACTTGGTTTGCAATGTGCCTTACATCTGGTCTAGGGATGTCTATATACACCTAAATTCTACCTGGAAAAAGTACAGTTGTGTACACTTACCATAAATGTAGATGTTCGATTGTATTCACTGTTGCAGTCATCATCTGTGGGTTTATCCCTGCTGTGGTAGCCCACGGCCGGCCCGAATACCAGAGTCAATGTTTTTCTGCGTCAGCTGCTGTCTGACGTCAGGTCGTCAGTGCTATAAAGGATGGCAGCCAACACCATTACATCAGTTTTTCTTGCCCTAACCAGTCAGAGGCCCAAGCAAATATGGTAAAGTGGTCCTGGTGGCTAAAAGCCACCGTTAGAAATGTATTTCTCCCTAGAGAAAGAAGATATAAGGGGGAAGGTGGGTGGGAAACCAGGACTGCAACAGTGAATACACTTGAACATCTACATTTAAGGTAAGTGCACACAACTGCACTATGTTCTTCATGTTTCACTGTTGCAGTCATCACCTGTGAGAAGATTCCCAAAGCTGAGGAGAGGGGTGTTAGGATTAGTAAGAGACCTAGGAATGGGTCAGCATGCCCTACAGAAATTACAGTTATGTACACTTAGCATAAATGTAGCTGCTCGAGTTTATTCACTGTTGCAGTCATCACATTTGGGTTATCCCTGCCAGGGTAGCCCTCAGTCGGCCCGAATACTAGAGGCTTAGTATTTCTGCGTCGGTTGCCGTCACTCCAGGACTGACGTCAGGTCATCAGTAGTATACAATAAGGAAGCCAACGCCATTACATCAGTTTTTCTTGCCCTGTCAGGAGCCCCGAAGAGGGAGCTAGGTTATGGTGGAAGAACACCACCAGTAGAAAGTAAATACCAAAAGTTCCTTGTAAGGAGAGAGAGAGAGGGGGAGAGAGAGAGAGATAAGGGGGATGGAAGGAGGGAAACCAGGACTGCAACAGTGAATACACTCAAACAGCTACATTTATGGTAAGTGTACACAACTGTACTATGTTCTCCGTGTTTCACTGTTGCAGTCATCACATTTGGGTTGATTCCCAAAGCTGAAGAAAAGGGTGGAGGCAGTCAAGAAGACTGGGATCTGGCTAGGATGCCCTGCAAGACTGCGGTGGCAAAGCCCGCCCTGGATTTGGAGAAGACAGGCAGGTGGTAATGCATGGTGAAGGTATGAACTGATGTCCATGATGCAGCCTCCAGGATGTCCCTGGTGGGGACCCCTCTGAAGAAAGCTGCAGATGTGGAGGTTGCTCTGGTAGAATGTGTCCTGACCCCCTCAGGGGGAGGTTTCTCATGTTGCTTGTAGCAGAAATGGATGCAGTGTGCTATCCATTTGGAAATGGTTTGTTTGGATAAGATTTTGCCCTCTTCTCCTGCAGCAAAGCTGACTAACAATTGATCAGTCTTTCTAAATGATTTAGTCCTGTTTAGATAGAAGGTGAGCTGTCTGTGCACATCTAGAGAGTGCAGTATCCTTTCCCCCTTGTCTTGTGGGTTAGGGAAGAAGGTGGGCAAATTAATGGATTGGTTGAGAGCCATACTGGGCACCAATTTTGGCATGAAGGATGGGTTAGTCCTGAGGGAGACCCTGTCAGTATGGAAAATGATGAAGGGCTCTACAGCCATTAGTGCTTGCAGCTCAGACACTCTTCTTGCTGAAGTGATGGCCAGAAGCAAGGCTGTCTTCCATGAGAGAAACTTTAACTCTGCTGAAGCTGCTGGTTCAAAGGAGGGCAGGGTGAGCTTTTCCAACACAAACTTTAGGTCCCAAGCTGGGGTAGAAGCTCTTATGGGTGGCCTCAAGTTGTTAGCCCCTCTGAGGAACTGTTTGATGACAGGGTGTGAGAAAAGAGGTTGCTCAGTGCTGAAATGAGCAGAGATAGCAGAAGCATGAATTTTAATAGAAGAAAAGGATAGACCACTGTGTAGTAGGTCAGCAAGGTAATCCAGGATGAGAGGTAAAGAGGGCTGTACCATCCTGGCTCCCTTAGCCTGGATCCAGGTGCAGAACCTTTTCCATTTGTCAGCATAAGACTTTCTAGTGCTAGGGCATCTAGCCTCATGTATAACATCTAGAACCTGTTTGCTGAGATTGGCAGCTTATGCAGTGGTCAGGGAATAAGCCAGGCTGCCAGACTGAGGGTCTGCAATTGGGGATGCATGAATTCTCCTTCCCTCTGGGTCAGGAGTGTTGGGATCTGATGGAGATGCCATGGTGGCAGTCATGACAGGCTGTGCAGCAGTGGGTACCAGTGCTGGCGTGGCCAGTCTGGGGCAATCAGGATTGTCCTCGTTTTTTCCTCCCTTATTGTGAGCAGTACCCGTGTAATGAGCAGAACTGGGGGAATGCATAGACCGAGAGGTTGACCCAGTGGAAGGACAGAGCATCCACTTTCCAGGCCTTGCAATGAGGCTCCCTGGTGCAGAACTTGCTGAGCTGCTGGTTGGAGTGGGAAGCAAAGAGGTCGAACTTTGGGGCGCCCCATTTCTGAGTTACAAGGGTGAAGGTTCTTTGGTCTAGCTGCCACTCCTGTGGGTCTAGAAGATTTCTGCTTAAGCTGTCTGCCAGAGAGTTTAGACAGCCTGGCAGAAATTGTGCTAAGAGGTGTAGTTGCATGGCTGAGGCCATGTGCCAAAGGGTCATGGAGAGCCTGAAAAGAGGGTATGAGTAAGTCCCTCCCTGCTTGTTGATAACCACATCACAGTGGTGTTGTCTGTTTAGATCAGTAGAGCCCCCAGGGAGAGGAGGGGTCTGAAAGCTGTCAATGCATGCTGACAGCTAACATCTATTTTAGGTTGATGTGCAGATGTATTGGATTTGGGCTCCATTGGCCCTGTATGCATCTTCTGTCCAAGTGTGCACCCCAGGCATAGTCTGATGCATCTGTGGTGCGGGTCTGGGTGGCGTGGGGTTGTGAGAAGGGAAGCCCCTTGTTGTGGTTGCATGCTGCTGCCCACCAAAGAAAATCTTTCCTTAACCAAGGTATCATTGGTATAAGAGTTTCCAGGTCTTGAGAGTGTTGACACCAAAGGCTTTTTAGGTACCACTGTAGTTTCCTCATATGTAGTCTGACATATGGAATGAGTAGAATGCAAGAAGCCATGAACCCCAGAGCTTTCTGGATTTTCCTTGTGGATAACTGGGGTCTGGCGGCTAGTTGAGAGAAATAGTCTGTCAGGTAGGTTTGCTTTTCTGGTGTAAGGAATGCCATCTGGGATGCTGTGTCCAGGCTTGCTCCCAGGAATATAATTTTTTTGGGTGGGTACTAGTTTGGATTTCTTTTCATTGATAGTGTACCCTAGGGAAGTTAGTAGGGACTTTACAAAGGCCAGGTGCTTGAGCAGCTTTTCCTGACTGTCTGCTTGAATTAGGCAGTCGTCTAAGTATGAGTAAATTTGAATATTTCTTTGCCTGCAAAAAGCAATGACGGGAGCCAGATATTTTGTTAAAACTCTAGGAGCAGTGGATAAGCCAAAGGGAAGCACAGAGAACTGAAAGTGCAGTGGTCCTGCCCTGAAACATAGATATTTTCTGCATGATTCCCTGATTGGGATGTGTAGGTAGGCCTCTTTTAGGTCTAGGGTGGCTAACCAAGCATCCTTGGAGAGCATAGGTAGTAGTTGCTGGAGGGTGAGCATTTTGAATTTTGGTATCACCAGAAATGTGTTTAGAATGGATAGATCAAGGATGGGACACCAGGTGTCCTCTTTTCTGGGTACCAGGAAAAGTCTGGAGTAGAAATCTTGGCCTATCTGTTCTGCAGGAATGTGCTCTATTGTCCTCATAGAGAGCAGGGAAAGGACTTGCCTTTTGGTCTCTGCCCACTGGTTTGGGGGAAGATCTGGGAACCCTTTTGGGGTTGGTAGAGTGTGGAAATAAAATGTATATCCCTGGGACACTATGTTGAGGACCCAGCGGTCTTTGGTAATAGTGGCCCAGGTGCTTGTGTGGTAGAATAGTTTTCCTCCTAGGGGCAAGTGCAGGTGGGCAGAGGGATGAGGTGGAATTGGAGAGTCATTCTGAGTTCTTACCATGAGGGGGTGGCTTAGCACACTCTGGTTTTGAAGAGTAGGAACTCCATTGCTTAGATCTCTGCATTCCCTGGGGCTGTCCCTGGGGCTGCTGTCTGGGGGGCCTGCTTCCCCGGGGGTCTGGGCTGAGCTGTCCTGAAGGGGGCAGGAAAGGACCAGTGCTTGGAAGGGCAATGCCTACTGAACCTGGGTGGCTGCACCTGCAGGAATTCCTTAACTGTCTGCATAGATTTAGCTTTTCCTTCCATCTTTTTTAAGACCTCCTCTGCCTTGGTGCCAAATAATTTGTCTTTATGCAAGGGAGCGTCTAAAAATTTCGATTTGACATGGTCTGGCAAGGGCTGTTACTTAAGCCAAGCATGCCTTCTAAGGACAGAACCAGTGATTGCTGCCCTGCAAGATGCTTCTAGGTCGTCAAAACCACATTGTAAGATGTGCTTAGTTACTTGACTTGCAGAATGCATTAACTCTTGTAACTATTTTCTGCATAAGCAGGAAAATATGATATTTTTTGTTTGAGGAGTTCGATGGTATGTTGCTGAAATTTTAGCATTTGGAACTGACAGTTTAGTGCTCTAATACCAAGAGTAGCAGAGGTGTATACTTTTTTACCCCATCTGTCTAATGCTCGAGAATCCCTATCTGAGGGGCTGGATTCTTAGCAGAAGTTGCTTTAATTCCTTTAGGCCCTTGAGAAATAACCTCAAGGTCAGCAGTAGGATTTTTGAAAAGAAATTTGTGAGAGTCAGGGACTCTGTAGTACCTGTCAGGTTTCATGGGAGCAGGAGGGAGGGTATCAGGAGTCAAACTAGATTCCATAAAAACATCATCCACAACATCCAGGACAGGAGAAATGGCCAGAGGTCTGTGCTGTGGACGATCTAAGAATTCCCTGAGTCTCTTTTTAGGCTGAGGGTAGTCCTGACATTCCCATTGGAAATGTTCCCTTAAAGTATGTAGGGTTTCCCCAAAGGAAAAGTCCTCAGGTGGAGAGGCTGAAGGAATGGATTCCTCTGCATTAGAATCCTCACAAGGAGGGGTTGCATGCTTTCATATTCAGATGCATCAGAATCATCAGACTCCTATTGGGGACAAATCTCTTTTTCTTTTGGAAGGGTAGCTTGGCTTCCCCTGATCAACATTATAAGGTCTTCCACCATTTTAAGCATTTGAGACTGAGGCAAGGAAGCAGGTGCCTGAGATTGGGTCATCAGTTTCTTGGGTGTGGTTTGTATCCTGGGCCTTAGAAACTCTGGAGTTTTCGAAAGAACGGTAGGCGTGAAAGAAGTCGGTCTGTGTCGGAAATTGGTAGTGCGAAGTACTTCCTCAGAAGCCAGTGCCTGCTCAGCGGCTCCAGATCCATCCAAGGTAGAGACATCCGCAGGATCCTTAGTCAATGAAGAGTCTCATGGCATACGGGACTCAAAAAGGGTCTTGGTGGTGGCCTGCGAATCCCCAGAAGCAGGCATCAGGGGCTGTGAAAGCGCTTCACTGAGGACCGAGAACTGACAACTAGCTTAACGGAAGTGTCGTCAGTAGGTTTGGACCTGTGCGGTCTGTCTCTTTCTCCTTACTTTTTTTGGAAGATCTGCAGTTAGATGGCTTACCGACGCCTTATCGGAATTCGAGGACTGAGAGTGAAAGTATCTAGCTACAATAAGGGCCCAATGACATATAGTTCTCGCATTGAACAAAGCATAAAAGTGACAGTGGGGGATATCGTGGTCTGGGTCTAAGCAAGTGACGCAGTAAGAATGAAAGTCTCAGTGTGGTATTTGCTTTCCACAGGTGAGACAATTAACTTTTTCTGACATTGGTCAGAGCAAGGAGAAAGGATCCCCATTGGGGTACTTAGCTTTAGAAGACTTCAACTTCAATTCGGGAAACGAAAACTCAGGTAGCAGCTGACCGGCACTCGTGAACTGCTTCTGGCTCCTCGGCAGGAAAGACTGATGTAATGGCATTGACTGCCTTATTTTGTACTACTGACAACCCGACGTCAGTTCTGGAGTGATGGCAACCGACACAGAAATACTAAGCCTCTGGTATCCGGGCCGACTGAGGGCTACCGTGGCAGGGATAACCCAAATGTAATGACTGCAACACTGAAACACGAAGAACATCTGCAGAGGCAAACCCTGCCCTAGCCTAAGAGAACACAGGTCGGTGGTAAAGCCTGGTAACAGTATAGACAGAAGTCCAGGTGACAGCTTCCAGGATGTCCCTGGTGGGAACTTCTCTGAGAAATGCTGTGGAAGTGTAGGCTGCCCTAGTGGAATGGGTTTGAATGGACTTGGGGGGGGGGGGGTTCCCATGCAAAGTGTAGCAGAAATGGATATAGTGTGAGATCCATTTGGAAAAGGTTTGGCCTTCCCTTCTGCCCCTGGGGCAAAGCTGACAAGGAGTTGGTCTGTTTTTCTGAAGGACTTAGTACGGCCCAGATAGTATCTGAGCTGTCTGTGCATGTCTAGTAAGTGCAAAATTCTTTCCCCCTTGTTTTGTGGGTTAGGAAAGAAGGTAGGTAGACGTGTGGCCTAGTAGAGAGTTACATTAGATACCACCTTGGGCATAAAGGAGGGATTAATCCTCAGGGAGGCCCTGTCTGAACGGAAGATCAAGGGCTCAATGGCCATCAGTGCCTGAAGATGTGAAACCCTTCTGGCTGAGGTGATAGCTAGAAGAAAAGCAGTCTTCCAGGAAAGGTATCTTAGTTCTGCTGAAGCAGCATGATCGAAGGGTGGTAAAGTTAGTTTTTCCAAAAACATAATTCAGGTCCCAGGCTGGAGTGGGTGGGCCTTCTGGGAGGTCTGATATTAGAAGGCCCTCTGAGGAATTGTTTAATGAAAAGGTGAGAGAAAGTACTGCTGTGCACACTTATCCTAAATGTAGATATTGAAGGTGTATTCACTGTTGCAGTTATCACACTTGGGTTATCTGCCTGCAGGTAGCCCTCAATCAGCCCGAATACCAGAGTCTTAGTATTTCTGTGTCAGATGCTGTCGCTTCTTCCATGAAGTCAGGTCATCAGGGGTATAAAAACCGGCAGCTGACGCCATTACATCAGTTTTTCTTGTCCCAAATGTCAGAAGCCCCCAAACAGGGAGCTAATATATGGTATGGAAACCACCAGTAAAAAGTAAATACCAATACCATTAGGTATAGCCATAGAGAGGAGAGATAGAAAGATAGAGAAAAACAGGGGGCTAGAGGAAGGGAAACAGTACAGTTGTGTACACTTACCATAAATGTAAATGTTCGAGTGTATTCACTGTTGCAGTCATTACATTTGGGTAATCCTGCTGGCAGGTTGCCCTCAGTCGGCCTGAATTCCAAAGTCCTAGGTCCTGCATCGGCTATCGTTGCCCCTTCCCTGACGTCAGGCCATCAGGGGTGTAAAAGAAGCAGCCAACGCCATTTTCTTTAGTTTTTCTTGCCCCAGATGTCAGATGCCCCATAAAAGGGTAGCCAGAATTAATCTCTCTATATAAAATTACATGCAGCAATATAAACTTTACCTTCATCCACAAGCAAGTACACCACACAGATTGTATAAATCACAGAAGAAAAGATAGGTTCCATCAGAAGAAAAGGGGGAATGGCGGGCGGGTAACCTGGACTGCAACAGTGAACACACTCAAACATCTACATTTATGGTAAGTGTACACAACTGTACTATGTTCTTTGTGTTTCACTGTTGCAGTCATTACATTTGGGTAGATTTCCAAAGCTATGGTTGGGAGGCTGGAGCTAAACAGCATTAGCAGCAGCTATGAGACCCTGCAGAACTGCAGTGGCAAAGCCTGCCCTGGATTTAGAGTAGAGTGGCAGATGATAGTGCTTTGTAAAGGTGTGCACTGAACTCCAAGTAGCTGCCTCTAAAATGTCCTTGGTTGGTACTCCCCTGAGAAAGGCTGCTGAAGTGGCTGCAGCTCTGGTGGAATGTGGCCTAATGCCCTTAGGCACTGGCTTGCCATGGTATAAGTAGCAGAAATTAATGCAGTGGCCTATCCACTTTGAAATAGTCTGCTTTGAGATAGCCTTTCCTTGAGATCCTGCAGCATATGCCACTAGTAATTGCTCTGTCTTTCTGAAAACTTTGGTTCTGTCCAAGTAGAATTTAAGCTGTCTGTGTATGTCCAAAGAATGCAGAATTCTTTCCCCCTTGTTCTGTGGATTTGGATAAAAAGTTGGCAGATGAATGGTTTGGTTAAGAGCCACACCGGACACCACTGTAGGCATAAATGTTGGGTTTGTCCTCAGGGAGACCCTGTCCGGATAAAAAAATGATGAAAGGTTCCACAGCCATGAGTGCCTGTAGCTCTGAAACTCGTCTTGTAGAAGTTATTGCTAAGAGCAGAGCTGTTTTCCAAGATAAAAACTTTATATCCGCAGTAGCAGCTGGCTCAAAAGGAGGCAGGGTGAGTTTTTCCAAGACGTAGTTGAGGTCTCATGCAGGCATTGGTGATCTCCTTGGAGGCCTTAAAGTTTTGGCTCCACTGAGGTACTGTTTTAATAAAGGATGAGAAAAGATTGGTGGCTCTGCATTGTAATGGGCTGAAATGGCACAGGCATGTATTTTAACAGATGAGAAAGATAGGCCTTTGTCCAGCATCTCAGTTAAGTATTGTAAAATCTGAGGAATATTTGGCACAGCTGTATCTATTCCTTGTGCCTGGTTCCAAGCACAGAATCTCTTCCATTTTCCAGCATAAGAGTTTCTAGTACTAGGCCTTCTGGCTTCCAAAATGACATCCATCACAGCTTTGCTGAGAGGAGTGTTTTGTATGACTACATTATTCGCCATGCTGCCAGGTTTAAAGTTCTGAGCTGGCTGTGCAGGATCTGATTGTTTTGCTGGGATAGTAGATGCAGTACTTAAGGTAAGGTCCAAGCTGGGCATTGAGACAAGCTCCTTAATATTGGGTACCAGTGCTGGTGGGGCCAGTCTGGTGCAATCAGTATCATCTTTGGCTTCTCCTGTCTGACCTTTAGGAGTACCTTGGGGAGGAGAGGCAGAGGGGGAATGGCATATACTGATAGGTTTTTCCAGTTGAAGGATAGGGCGTCCACTTTCCATGCTTGTCTGTGATAAGTCCTTGTGCAGAATATCTTTAGTTGGTAGTTGTGAGGGGAGGCAAATAGATCTATGTCCGGGCATCCCCATTTCCTTGTTATCATGAAGACTTGTGGATCCAGCTGCCACTAGTGGGGATCCATTAGGTTTCTGCTTAGTTCGTCTGCCAGAGTATTTTTCCTTCCTGCAGGAATTGTGCCTGCAGATGTACTTGGTAAGTCAATGCTGTGTCCCACAAGGTCATGGCTAGTCTGCAAAGGGGGTAAGAATGTGTGCCCCCCTGCTTATTTATGTACCACATGACTGTGGTGTTGTCTGTCTTTATCAGTAGTTGTCCTGGATGAAGTGGGTCTTTGAAGGCTGTCAGGGCATTTTGAACAGCTAGCATCTCTTTTTGATTGATATGTAGATGCATTTGTTTTGAGGTCCATGTTCCCTAAATGCATCTTCCTGCCATGTGGGCCCCCCAGGCATAATCTGATGCATCCGTTGTTAGTGTCTGCCTGACTTGGGGTAATGTGAATGGCTGACCCTCGTTTTGGTGACAAGCCTTTGCCCACCATCAAAACTCCTATTGCAGGCAGGGAATGAGAGTAATTATGGTTACCAGGCTGTGGCAATGTTGAGTCCAAACACTTTTTAGGTACCATTGAAGTTTCCTCATATTCAGTCTTGCATATGGAATTAATAGGATGCAGGATGCCATGAAGCCCAAAGCCTGCAGAATTTTTCTTGCAGATAACTGGGCCTTTGTTGCTAACATTTTGAAATAGGTAGTCAGTTGCCTTTGTCTGGAGTGAGATAAGCCATATGGCCAGTTGTATTTAAGCTTGCACCCAGGAATATTATCTCTTAAGAGGGTACTAGTTTTGATTTATTTTCATTGACTGTGTACACTAGGCATGTTAGAAGTTTTTTCACAAACGCCAGATGCTGTAAAAGGATGTCCTTGTTCTCTGCTTGAATTAGATAGTCATCCAAGTAAGGGTATATTTGTATTCCTCTGTCTGCAGAATGTAATTACTGATGCCAAGCACTTGGTAAAGACCCTGGGCGCAGTAGATAAGCCAAAGGGCAGTGCAGAGTATTGGTAATGCATTGAGCCAGCCTTGAATCTGAGGTATCTTCTGTATATTTGACTGACTGGAACATGCAGGTATGTCTCTTTTAGGTCTAAAGTTACAAGTCAAGCGTTCTTGCCCAGCATGGGCAGAAGCAGCTGCAAAGTCAACATTTTGAATTTTGGTATATCCAGGTATGTGTTTAGAATTGATAGGTCCAGTATTGGCCTCCAGGCCTTGTCCTTTCTGGGTACCAAGAACAGTCTTGAGTAAAACCCTTGTCCTCGCTCTTGCTCTGGCACTTGTTGAATGGCCCTCATGTCCATGAGGGATGAGACTTGTTTTTGTGTCTCTGCCCATTGATTTTTTGGCAGATCTGGCCAGTCGTTTGCCTTTGGCAGGGTATGGAAATGGAACTTGTAGCCTTGTGATACGACATTTAGAACCCACTTGTCCTGGGTTATAATGTGCCAATTTTGAGAAAAAAGTGCTAATTTTCCCCCTAAGGGTGCTGCCAGGAAATAAGTGCTTGGTGCAGGCAGGGGGAAGTCATTGGGACTGTTTCCTGTAAGGTTGTGATTTGTCTTCTCCACTTTTGGAGGAAGAAGCACCCCATTACTTTGACCTGTATGAACCTTGCGCCTGGGATCTGCCTCTAGGGCATCTGAGTCTGCCCCTTTGAGGTCTGTCTGACACAGGAAAGGACCAATTCTTAGTTGGCCAGTGTCTACTAAACCTAGGTGGCTGTACTTGTAAGAAATCTTTGACCGTTTGCACAGATTTAGCCTTGTCCTCCATTTTCTTTAACACCTCTTCTGCCTTAACACCAAACAAAGTATCATGATGTAAAGGTGCATCTAATAATTTAACTTTAACATGATCAGGCAGATTTTGTTCCTTTAACCAAGCATGCCTTCTAATTACAGCGCCTGTAACTGCGGCCCTGCAGGAGGCCTCTAAAGAATCAAAACCACATTGCAAAGTATGCTTTCCACCTTGTTCAGCTGCATGCAATATATCCTGCATTTCCTTGTTTTCTGCACATTCAGAGTTTAACAATATTTTCTGTTTAAGCAATGCCATGACATGCTGCTATTTGAGCATATGAAACTGACAGTTTAAGGCCCTTATAGCCAAGGTAGCAGATGTGTAAACCTTTTTCCTTATCTGTCCAGTGCCCTAAAATCTCTGTCAGAAGGGGTAGGGTTTTTTGCAGTGGAAGCCTTAACTCCCTTGTGACCCTGAGAAATAGTTTCTGGGTCTGCAGCAGGGTTTTTAAAAAGGAATTTATGTGAGTCAGGAACCCTGCAATATCTGTCAGGCTTAACAGGAGCTGGAGGTAAGGAGTCAGAGGTAAGGCTAGACTGAAAACATATCATCAACAATGTCTAACACAGGGGATGGCAAGTGGCTTGTGCTGAGGTAGTAACAGAAAATCCCTGAGCCTCTTTTAGATTCTGAAAAATCTTGACTCTCCCAGTGGAAATGCTCCCTCATGGTATGTAAGGTTTCCCCAAAGAAATAGTCCTCAGGAGGAAAAGCTGAAGGTATGGATTCTTCAGCATCAGAATCCTCATAGGGGGAAAAAAGAGTATTCCTGATCTGAAGAGGAATCAGAAGAAATGGAAACCTGATCTGAAGATTTATAGTCTGTTTCTTACCTAGGCCTCTTAGGAGGGAGATGGGAACCCCTGATCAAGGTAATCAAGCCTTCGGCCATTTTGAGCATCTGTTTTTTGGGCATGGAGGCCTGTCCATGTGGCTCTTGAGTTTGTTTCTTTGTCTTTAAAGGTGCTTTAGTCTTTGCCTTTGAAGCTGAAGTCGGTTTAATGTATAGTTGTTTAAGTCTGAATATCCCCTCAGAAGCAGGTGCCTGCTCAGCGGCTCCGGACCCATCTAAGGGAATAGTGACAGAGGCTCCAATTCCTTGAGTTTCCAGTGGCATAGCCGACTCCATGTGGGAGTCGGTAGTGGCCTGCGACTCTAAAGTAGTGGGAATCGGGCTGCAAAAGTGCCTCACTGAGAACCGGCGACTGGCTTAAGAGAAGCTTCATCATCGGTTTTGTGCTTCGGCAGTCTATCCTTTTCTTTTTCTTTGCGTTTTTTGTCAATTCCGGAAGTCGGATGGCTATCCGACGACATTTTATAATTAAATCTGTGCCCAAAATAGTTTAATGCAAAGTTATACCGACGCTTAATAGTGCATTGGTTAAATCTAGCACAAAACCGACAACCTGAAACGTCGTGGTCAGGGCCTAGGCAAGGAATACAGTAAGAATGAAAGTCCTTATGAGGTATTTGCTTCCTACAAGAAATACAATTATTAACTTTTTCTGACATCGGTCTGGAGCAAGAAAAAAGTTTCCCCAACGGGGTACTTAGCTTTATAGAAGACTTCAGATCTGAAATTCGAACTCGAAAATTTCAGGAGTCGGCCGACCAGCACTTGCGAACTGCTTCTGCTTCGGGAACCGCACGGCAAGAAAGACTGAAGATAATGGCGTTGGCCACATCTTTTACACCCCTGATGGCCTGACATCAGGGAAGGGGTGACGACAGCTGACACAGGACCCAGGACTTTGGAATTCAGGCCGACTGAGGGCAACCTGCCAGCAGGATTACCCAAATGTAATGACTGCAACAGTGAAACATGAAGAACATCAGGACTGCAACAGTGAATTCACTCGAACATTTACATTTATGGCAAGTGTTCACAACTGTACTATGTTCTTCGTGTTTCACTTTTGCAGTCATCACACTTGGGTTGATTCCCAAAGTTGAGAGAAAGTGGAGGCAGTCAAGAAGAGTTAGGGCTGGCTAGTAGGCCCTGCAAGACTGCTGTAGCAAATTCTCCCCTGGATTTGGAAAAGATAGGTAAGTGGTAATGCTTGGTGAAGGTGTGTACAGAACACTCCAGGTTGCAGCTTCCAGAATATCCCTGGTAGGGACTCCCCTGAGAAATGCTGTAGAGGTAGAAGTAGCCCTAGTGGAATGTGTTCTGACTCCAAGGGGTTGGTTTTCCATGGTGCTTGTAGCAGAAATGGATGCAGTGTGCTATCCATTTGGAAATGGTTTGTTTAGAAATGGCCTTGCCCTCTGCCCCTGTTGCAAAGCTGACTGGTCAGATTTGCTGAAAGGCTTAGTCCTATCAACGTAGAACCTAAGCTGTCTGTGCATGTCCAAAGAGTGCAGGATCCTTTCCCCTTTATTCTGAGGGTTAGGGAAGAAGGTTGGCAAATGGATGGATTGGTTTAGGGCCACACTGGATGCCACCTTAGGCATAAAGGACGGGTTAGTCCTGAGGGAAACCCTGTCAGCATGGAAGATAATAAAGGGTTCCACAGCCATCAGTGCCTGTAGCTCAGACACTCTTCTAGCTGAAGTGATCGCTAGAAGCAAGGCTGTTTTCCAAGAGAGGAATTTTAACACTGCTGAAGCAGTAGGTTCAAAAGGGGGAAGTGTGAGCTTTTCCAGTACAAAGTTAAGGTCCCAAGCAGGGGTGGGTACTCTTCTTGTGGGCCTTAAGTTGTTAATCCCCTCTCAGGAACTGTTTGGTGAGAAAATAGAGGTGGCTCAGTATTGTAATGAGCTGAAATGGCAGAGGCATGAATCTTAATGGTGGAGAAGGATAGGTCTCTGTGGAGTAGGTCTGCTAGGCAATCCAGGATTAGAGGTAAGGAGGGCACAGCTGTGTTCTTTCCCTTTAGACTGAATCCAATAACAATGTCTCTTCCACTTTTCTGCATAGGATTTCCTAGTACTAGGCCTTCTGGCTTCAAGAATGATGTCCAGCACCTGTTTACTTAGGATTGCTTGTGGAGTATTCAAGGAATAAGCAAGATTTAGGGTTTAATTGTGGATGTAAAATCTGTCCCTCCTGCTGTGACAGCAGGATATGGGTCTGGTGTATGTGCCACAGTGGCACCATTGTCAGGCTGCACAGGAGTGAATACCAGTGCTGATGTGGCCAGTCTGGGGTAATTAGAATTGTCCTTGGCCTGTCTTCTATCTTAAGTAGTACTCGAGAGAAGGGGCAGAAGGGGAAGGCATAGATTGAGAGGTTTTCCCATTGAAAGGATAGGGCATCCACTTTCCAGGCCCTGCTGTGAGGGTTCCTGGTGCAAAATTTGCTTAACTGATGGTTGTGGGGGGAGGCAAAGAGATCCACCTCTGGGGTCCCCCACCGCTGGATCAGGAGGTTGAAGGTGCTGGGGTCCAATTTCCACTCGTGTGGGTCTAGGAGATTTCTGGTCAAGTCATCTGCCAGTGAATTTGGTTTGCCTGGCAGGAATTGAGCTTGTAGATGGACTTGGTTGTCCAAAGCTGTGCTCCAGAGTCATGGCTAACCTTCAGAGTGGGTAAGAATGGGTTCCCACTTGCTTGTTTATGTACCACATAACTGTGGTGTTTTCTATTTTTATCACCAGTTGTCCTGGAAGGATTAGGCATCTGAAAGCTGTCAGAGCATTCTGTACAGCTAGCATCTCCTTTTGGTTGATGTGCAGGAGAATTTGGCTTGGGCTCCAGTGGCCCTGAATGCATTTGCCAGCCATGTGGGCCCCCCATGCATAGTCTGATGCATCTGTGGTCAGGGCTTGGGTGGCATGGGGTAGAGTAAAATGTAGTCCCTTGTTGTGGTTGCATGCTTCTGCCCACCAAAGGAACTCTGCCCTCAGACAAGGTATGATAGGAATGAATGTTTCCAGTTCCTGAGAATGTTGACACCAAATTTCCTGTGGGATAGGTTTTCCATGATGCTTATAGCAGCAATGAATGCAATGGCCTATCCATTTAGAAATGGTTTGCTTTGAAATAGCCTTCCCCTCTGCCCCTGCAGCAAATGCCACCAGCAGTTGTTCAGATTTCCTTTGGGGTTTAGTCCTGTCCAAGTAAAATCTAAGTTGTCTGTGCACATCTAAGGAGTGCAGTATCCATTCCCCTTTGTTCTGTGGATTAAAAAGGAAGGTTGGCAAATGAATGGACTGATTAAGAGCCACACTGGATACTACCTTGGGCATGAAGGAGGTATTGGTCCTGAGGGACTCCCTGCCTGCATGAAAGATGATGAAAGGCTCCACTGCCATAAGGGCCTGTAATTCTGATACCCTTCTTGCTGAAGTGATTGCTAAAAGGAAGGCTGTTTTCCAAGAAAGGAATTTTAACTCTGCACTTGCAGCTGGCTCAAAAGGAGGAAGAGTGAGTTTTTCCAATACAAAGTTAAGGTCCCAGGCTGGAGTTGGGGCTCTCCTGGGCGGTCTTAAGTTTTTGGCCCCTCTGAGGAACTGCTTGAGCAGTGGATGAGAGAAGAGGGGTGGTTCTGTGCTGTAATGAGCTGAAATGGCTGAGGCATGAATTATGATGGAGGAAAAAGAAAGGTCCTTGTGAAGCATCTCAGTTAAATAATGAAAAATTTGAGGTAAATTGGGCGCAGCTTTGTCCATCCCTTGAGTTTGGTTCCAGGCACAGAATCTTTTCCATTTTTCAGCATAAGATTTTCTAGTACTGGGCCTTCTTGCCTCCAAAATGACATCCAACACTTGTTTACTGAGGGATGGAGATGGCGAGATTAGGTAATTAGCTAGGCTGCCAGGTTCAGGCTTTGAAGCTGAGGGTGCAGAATCTGGTTCTCCTGCTGAGACAGCAGGGTAGGAGTCTGAGGCAGGTGCCATGGGGCCAACAGTGACACACTGTGCAGGAGGGGGTACCAGTGTTGGCGTGGCCAGTCTGGTGGAATCAAAATCATCCTTGATTTGTCTTGATTGATCTTTAGTAGTACTTTGGAGAGCAGAGGCAGACGAGGAAAGGCATAAACTGATAGGGTTTTCCAGCTGAAGGACAGAGCATCCACTTTCCAAGCTTGTCTGGGGAGTCCTTGTGCAAAATATTTCCAAATGATAGTTCTGGGGGGAGGCAAACAGGTCTATATCTGGGCTCCCCCATTTGGTTGTCAACATGTTAAAAATCCTTGGTTCCAGTTTCCATTTGTGTGGGTCCATGATGTTTCTGCTTAGTCCATCTGCCAGTGTATTTAGTTTTTCTGTCAGGAATTGAGCATGTAGATGCACTTGGTAGCTCAAGGCTGTGTTCCACGATGCCATGGCTAGTCTGCAGAGGGGATAAGAATGTGTACCCCCCTGATTGATTATGTACCACATAACAGTGGTGTTGTCCGTCTTTACCATTAAGTGTCCTGGCAGAATGTGGTCCTTGAAGGCTGTCAGAGCATTCTGTACAGCTAACATTTCTTTATGATTGATGTGAAGGTGCATTTGAATTGGGTTCCATTCACCCTGAATGCACTTCCATGCCAGGTGCGCCCCGCATGCATAGTCTGATGCATAGTCTGATGCATCTGTTGTTAGGGTTTGGATGACAGGGGGTAGAGTGAATGGCTGTCTCTTGTTTTGGTGGCAGGCCTCTGCCCACCAAAGGAACTCTAGGCATAGGCAAGGAATGATAGGAATCATTGCTTCTAGATCCTGAGAATGTTGACACCATAGGCTTTTTAGATACCATTGTATTTTACTCATATGCAGTCTTGCATATGGAATTAGAAGAATGCAGGAGGCCATGGACAAGATAGCACCCTTTGTATAAAAGCCAGATGATTCAAAAGTATGTCCTGGTTTTCTGCCTGAATTAGACAATTGTCCAGGTATGGGTATATTTGAATATTTTTTTGCCTGCAAAATGCAATGACTGAAGCTAGGCACCTTGTGAATACCCTGGACGCAGTAGATAAGTCAAAGAGCAGTGCAGAGAACTGATAGTGCGAGTAGTATGCTTTGAAGTGTAGGTATCTTCTGCAAGATTCCCTGATTGGGATGTGCAGGTATGCCTCCTTTAAAACTAGTGTTGCCAACCAGGCATCTTTACTTAGCATAGGTAGCAATTGGTGAAGAGTCAGCATCTTGAGTTTTGGACTCACCAAAAATGTGTTTAGAAGTAGACAGGTCCAGGATAGGACACCATGAATTGTCTTTTCCAGATACCAGGAAAAATCTTGAGTAGAAACCTTGTCCCTTTTCCTCTTCTGGGACCAATTAATAGCCCCTATGCTTAAGAGAGAGAGTACTTGCTTTTGGGCCACTGCCCACTGATTTGGAGGTAGATCTGGCCAACCGCTTGGAGTTGGTAAAGTGTGGAAGTGAAATCTGTATCCTTGGGACACTATATTTAAAACCCAATTGTCCTGGGTAATGAGTCCCCAGTTCCTTGCATGAAGTGCAATCTTCCCCCCACAAGGGGGCAGTCAGTTGAGAAGTGCTTGGAAGTTTTTAAAAGAAGTCATTGAGACAGTATACCATAGGGGGTGGGGGGTTTATTACTCTCAGATTTGGAAGTGGAGGCCCCCCACTGCTTAGTCCTGTGCATCCCCTGGGACTGAAGCCTGGGTGCTCTGCTGGATCTGGGTTTGGACTGAAAAGGTCTGGAAGAGGCAGGAAAGAACCAATGCCTACTAAATCTTGGAGGTTGTACTTGTAAAAAATCTGTAACAGTTGGCATAGATTTAGCTTTTTCCTCCATCTTTTTACAAACTTCTTCTGCCTTGTTGCCAAACAGACGGTCCTGATTTCAGGGAATATCCAGTTAATTTTGCTTTAACATGATTTGACAAAGATTGCTCCTTAAGCCGAGCATGCCTTGTAAATACAGACCCAGTTACCGCAGCACTGTAAGATGCCTCTAGTGAATCAAAACCACATTGCAATGTATGTTTACCAACTTGTTCAGCAGAACGCATTAAATCCCGTAAATCCTTATTTTCAGCAAAATCAGAAATCGACATCATTTTCTGTTTAAGCAATCCAATAATATGCTGCTGATACTTTTAACATATGAACCTGGCAATTCAAGGCCCTAATGGCCAAAGTTGCAGAAGTGTATACCTTCTTACCCCATCTATCCAGCGCCCTGGAGTCTGTCAGAGGGGGTAGGAATTTTGGCAGTAGTAGCTTTAATGCCCTTGGGTCCCTGTGAAACTGTTTCAGAATCCGCAGTCGGGTTTTTGAAAAGGAACTTGTGAGAGTCAGGAATCCTGTAATATCTATCAGGTTTTCTGTAAACAGGAGGGAGAGTCAGAGGCCATGCTAGATTCCAAAAAGGCATCATCAACAATGTCCAGTACAGGAGGTATAGCTAAAGGCCTGTGCTGGGGCAGGAGTAAGAAATCCCTAAGCCTCTTTTTAGAATCAGAGAAATCCCGACTTTCCCAATGAAAATGCTCCCTGAGAGTATGCAAGGTTTCACCAAAAGATAAATCCTCTGGAAGGGGGGGGGGGGAGCAGAGGGAATAGAGTCCTCAGCATCAGAATCCTCATAGGTACATAAGGTTAAATCCTGGTCATCAGAGGAAACAGAAATTTTAGAATCCTGGTTAGAAGTACCATAAGCAAACTCAGTCCTAGGTGTCTCAGAGTGGGAAGGTTGGCTTCCCCTGATTAAAGTAATAAGGTCTTAAGCCATTCTTGTCATTTGTTTTTTTAGCATAGAGGCCTGACCATGCGGTCTGGGCGTCAGTTTTCTAGGCATGGTTCGAGTTTTAGGCCTTGAAGTAGAAGATGGCGTAGGTTTAAAATGCAAGCCTACTGCCTGAATACACCCTCAGAAGCCGGTGCCTGCACAGCGGCTCCGGACCCATCCAAGGTAGAGACATCCACAGGTTCCACAGCTGAAGCATCTCGCGGCATACCGGACTCTGAATGGGTCTCAGTAGAGGCCTGCAAATCTGAAGTAGCGGGTATCAGGAGCTGCGGAAGCGCCTCACTGAGTACCGGCAAACTGGGCAGCCTGTCTCTGTCTTTATCTTTGTGTTTTTTTGGCATGTCAGTAGATGGATGGTTTACCGAAAACATATCAGGACAATTGAACCGAGCACCAAAATATTTAGAAGCGCAAATTTACCGACAATGGATAGTTTGTGATTTAAATAAGGCACAAAACTGACAGAGAGGTATGTCGTGGTCAGGGCCTAGGCAAGGAATACAGTACGAATGAAAATCTTCATGAGATATTTGCTTTCCACAAGAAATGCATTTACTTTTACTGACATTGGTTTAGAGCAAGAAAAAGTTTCCCCAACGGGGTACTTAGCTTTTAGTTGAAGACTTCGGTTCTGAAACTCGAAAACGAAAATTTCACGAGTCGGCCGACCGGCACTTGCGAACTGCTTCTGCTTCAGGCACCGCACGGCAAGAAAGACTGATATAATGATGTTGGCTGCATGTTTTATACCCCTGACATCATGGAAGAAGAGACAGCAACTGACGTAGGATCCAAGATTTTGTTAATCAGGTCGACTGAGGGCTACTGCAAGCAGATAACCCAAATGTAATGACTGCAACAGTGAAACACGAAGAACATCTGATAGTGCATGCAGTCTGCTTTGAAGCGTAGGTATCTTCTGCACGATTCCCTGATTGGAATGTGCAGGTAGGCTTCCTTTAAATCCAGTGTTGCCAACCAGGCATCTTTGCCTATCATGGGAAGCAACTGGTGAAGTTAGCATCTTGAATTTTGGAATCACCAAAAAAGGTGTTTAGGATAGAAAGGTCCAGGATAGGACGCCATGAGTTGTCTTTTCTGAGTACCAGGAAAAGTCTTGAGTAGAAACCTTGTCCCTTTTCCTCTTCTGGTACAGTCTGAATAGCCTTTAATCTTGAGACAGTTCTTGCTTTTGAGATTCTGCCCACTGATTTGGGGGTAGATCTGGCCAACCGTTTGGGGTTGGTAACATGTGAAAGTGAAATCTGTACCACTGGGAAACTGTTTAAAACCCATTTGTCCTGGGTAATGAGTTCACAGTTTTTTGCTTACAGAGCAATCTTTCTCCCTAAAGGAGTAGTCAGTTGAGAAGTGATTGAAAATTTTAAAGTTGTCATTGAGAGAGCTTACCATGGGGGGGGGTCTTACTACTCCCTGATTGGAAGTGGGAGCCCCCCACTGCTTAGTCCTGTGCGTACCCTGGGTCTGTAGCCTGGGTGTTCTCTGCTGGTTCTGGGTTTGAACTGAGAAGGCCTGGAAGAGGCAGGAAAGGACCAATTGTTTGAGGGCCAATGCCTACTAAATCCTGGAGGCTACACTTGTAAGAAATCTTTTAACAGTTTGCATAGATTTAGCTTCTTCCTCCTCCTTTTTAAGAACTTCTACTGCTTTGTTGCCAAACAGGTGGTCCTGATTTAAGGGAGCATCCAGCTATTTAGTTTTAACATGATCTGGCAAAGATTGCTCCTTAAGCCAAGCATGCCTTCTGAGTACAGACCCAGTGACAGCAGCCCTGCAAGATGCCTCTAGTGAATCAAAACCACATTGCAAAGTATGTTTTCCAACCTGTTGAGCAGAATGCATTAAATCCTGTAAATCCTTATTTGCAGCACAATCAGGAATCAACATCACTGTCTGTTTAAGCAATCCAATAATATGCTGCTGATACTTTAACATATGAAACTGGCAATTTAAGGCCCTGATGGCCAAGGTTGCAGAGGTGTATATCCTCTCACCCCATCTATCCAGGGCCCTGGAATCTCTATCAGAGGGGGTAGGATTTTTGACAGTAGTAGCCTTAATGCCCTTGGGTCCCTGTGAAATGGTCTCAGGATCCGCAGTAGGATTTTTAAAAATGAACTTGTGAGAATCAGGAACCCTGTAATATCTATCAGGTTTTTTGGGAGCAGGAGGTAGAGAGTCAGGGGTCAAGCTAGATTCCGAAAAGGCATCTTCAACGATGTCCAACACAGGAGGGATAACTAAAGGCCTGTGTTGGGGCAGGAGTAAGAAATCTCTAAGCCTCTTTTTAGAATCAGAGTAATCCTGGCTTTCCCAGTGAAAATGCTCCCGAAGAATATGCAAGGTTTCACCAAAAGAAAAATCCTCTAAGGGAGAAGCAGAGGGAACAGAGTCCTCTGCATCAGAATCCTCACAGGTAGATAAGGGTAAATCCTGGTCATCAGAGTAGACAGAAATTTCATAAGCAAATTCATCCTAGGTCTCTTAGAGGGGGAAGGTAAAGTAATAAGGTCTTCAGTCCTTTTTATCATTTGTTATTTTAGGCATAGAGGGCTGACCATGCGGGTCTGGGCATCAGTTTTCTAGGCATGGTTCGAGTTTTAGGCCTTGAAGAAGAAGATGGCGTCAGTTTAATATGCAAGTCAGTAGGCCTGAATACACCTTCAGAAGCCGGCGCCTGCACAGCGGCTCCGGACCAATCCAAGGTAGAGACATCCGCAGGTTCCATAGTTGAAGCATCTTGTGGCATACCGGACTCCCAATGGGTCTCAGTAGAGGCCTGCAAATCTGAAGTAGCGGGTATCAGGGGCTGCGAAAGCGCCTCACTGAGTACTGGCGAACTGGTGACTAGCTTAGGAGAAGCGTCGTCAGCTTTGGACCTAGGCTGCCTGTCTCTGTCTTTATCTTTGCGTTTTTTCGGAATGTTGGTAGTCGAGTGGCTTACCGAAGACATATCTGGATAATTTAACAGAGTAGCAAAATATTTAGAAGCAAAAATATACTGATGATGAATAGTTTGTGGTTTAAATAAGGCACAAAACCGACAGCGATGGACGTCGTGGTCAGGGCCGAGGCAAGGAATACAGTACGAATGAAAATCTTTATGAGGTATTTGCTTTCCATAAGAAATACAATTATTGACTTTTACTGACATTGGTTTAGAGCAAGAAAAAGTTTCCCCAACGGGGTACTTAGCTTTAGTTAAAGACTTCGGTTCTGAAACTCGAAAATGAAAATTTCAGGAGTTGACTGACCGGCACTTGCGAACTGCTTCTGCTTCGGGCACCGCACGGCAAGAAAGACTGATGTAATGGCATCGGCTGCATGCTTTACACCCCTGATGTTAAGGAAGATGCGACAGCAACCGACGCAGGACACAAGACTTTGATAATCAGGCCGACTGAGGGCTACTGCAAGCAAATAACCCAAATGTGATGACTGCAACAGTGAAACACAAGGAAAGTACAGTTGTGTACACTTACCATAAATGTAGATGTTCGAGTGTATTCACTGTTGCAGTCATTACATTTAGGTAATCTGCTGGCAGGTTGCCCTCAGTCGGCCCGAATTCCAAAGTCTTGGGTCCTGCGTCGGTTGCTGTCTTCTCTTCCATGATGTCAGGTCGTCAGGGCTATAAAACATGTAGCCGATGCCATTTTCTTTAGTTTTTCTTGCCCCCAAAAAGGTAGCTATATATATATATATATATATATACATGCATCAATATAAACTTTACCTTCATCTACAAGCAAATACACCACATAGGTTGTAGAAGACAGAGAAGGAAAGATAAACTGTCGAATGAAAGGGGGATGGCAGGAGGATAACCTGGACTGCAACAGTGAATACACTCGAACATCTACATTTATGGTAAGTGTACACAACTGTACTATGTTCTTCATGTTTCACTGTTGCAGTCATTACATTTGGGTAGAATCCCAAAGCTATGGTTGGGAGGCTGGAGCTAAACAGCATTAGGTGCGACTAAGGCCCTGCAGCACTGCAGTGGCAAAGCCTGCCCTGGACTTAGAGAGGCAAATGGTAATGCTTTGTAAAGGTGTGAACAGAACTCCAAGTAGCAGCCTCTAGAATGTCTTTGGTTGGTACCCCTCTAAGAAAGGCTGCCGAAGTAGCTGCAGCTCTGGTGGAATGAGACCTAATGCCCTTGGGCACAGGTTTACCATGGTGTAGGTAGCATAAACGGATGCAGTGGCTTATCCACTTTGAAATTGTCAGCTTTGAAATAACCTTTCCTTCTGATCCTGCAGCATATGACACTAGTAATTGCTCAGTTTTTCTTAGAACTTTTGTCCTGCTCAAGTAGAATCTTGGCTGTCTGTGTACGTCCAAGGAATGCAGAATTCTCTCCCCTTTGTTCTGCGGATTTGGATAAAAAGTTGGCAGATGGATTGTTTGGTTAAGAGCCACACTGGAAACCACCTTAGGCATAAAAGTAGGATTTGTCCTAAGAGATAACCTGTCTGGGTAAAATATGATAAAAGGCTCTACGGCCATGAGGTCCTGTAGCTCCGAAACCCTTCTTGCTGAAGTAATTGCTAGTAGCAGGGCTGTCTTTCATGATAAGAACTTTATATCAGCGGTAGCAGCTGGTTCAAATGGAGGCAGGGTGAGCTTTTCCAACATATAATTGAGGTCCCATGCATGTAAAGGTGATCTTCTAGGAGGTCTTATGTTTTTGGCTCCTCTAAGCTACTGTTTTAGTAAGGGTTGAGAAAAGATTGGTGGCTCTGTATTGTAATGAGCCGAAATGGCAGTGGCATGGATTTTGATTGATGAGAAAGATAGGCCTTTGTCAAGCATCTCAGTTAAGTATTGTAATATCTGAGGAATATGTGGTTCTGCTGTATTAGTTCATTGTGCTCGATTCCAAGCACAAAATCTCTTCCATTTGTCAGCATAGGACTTTCTAGTACTAGGCCTTCTGGCTTCCAAAATGACATCCATCACAGCTTTACTGAGAGGGGTCATTGGTATGATTACATGATTAGCCATGCTGCCAGATTCAGAGTCTGTAGTTGATTGTGCAGGATCTGATTGTTTTGCAGGGACAGTAGCTTTGGACTTTGAGGCAAGGTCCAAGCTGGGTATTGAGACAAGTTCCTTAGGACTGGGTACCAGTATTGGCGGGGCCAGTCCGGGGCAATTAATATCATATTTGGCTTTTCTTGTCTGACTTTTAGGAGGACCTTGGGTAGAAGAGGCAGAGGAGGAAAGGCATAAACTGACAGGTTTTTCCAACTGAAAAGATAGGGCATCCACTTTCCATGCTTGTCTGTGATAAGTCCTTGTGCAGAATCTTTTCAGTTGATAATTTTGAGGAGAGGCAAATAGATCTATGTCTGGGCTCCCCCTTTTCTCTGTTATCATGCTGAATACTTGGGGATTTAGTTTCCACTCGTGAGGATCCATAAGTTTTCTGCTTAAATCGTCTGCCAGAGTTTTCTGTTTTCCTGGCAGGAATTGTGCTTGAAGATTTATCTGGAAGGCCAAAGCTGTGTCCCACAGTGCCATGGCTAATCTGCAAAGGGGGTATGAGTGCATGCCCCCTTGCTTGTTTATATACCACATGACTGTGGTGTTGTCCGTCTTTATCAGTAGTTGTCCTGGATGAAGTAAGTCCTTGAATGCTGTTAGGGCATTTTGAATGGCTAGCATCTCTTTCTGGTTGATATGTGGATGCATTTCGTTTGGTGCCCATATGCCCTGAATGCATCTTCCTGCCATGTGGGCCCCCCAGGCATAATCTCATGCGTCTGTTGTTAAGGTTTGTCTGGCAGGGGGTAGAGTGAAGGGTTGTCCCATGTTTTGGTGACAGGCCTTTGCCCACCATAGAAATGTCTGTTGCAGGCAGGGGATGAGAGGAATCATTTCCAGACTGTGTGAATGCTGACTCTATGAACTTTTTAGGTACCATTGAAGGATCCTCATATGCAGTCTTGTATATGGAATTAGTAGAATGCAGGATGCCATGAAGCCCAGAGCCTGCAGAATTTGTCTTGCAGAAGACTGGGTTTTTGTTGCCATCAGTTTGACGTAGTCAGTTGCCTTTGTCTGGCGTGAGGTAAACCGTCTGGGCAGTTGTATGCAAGCTTGCACCCAGGAATGATATCTTTTGAGAGGGTACCAGTTGTGATTTCTTTTAGTTTATTGCATACCCTAGGCATGCTAGAAGCCTTTTCACAAACACCAGGTGTCGTAGAAGAGTGTCCTTGTTCTCTGCTTGAATGAGACAGTCGTCCAAGTAAGGATATATTTGAATACTTCTTTGTCTGCACAATGCAATTACTGGTGCCAGGCACTTTGTAAAGACCCTGGGCGCAGTAGATAAGCCAAAGGGCAGTGCAGAGAATTGGTAATGCAGTAAGCCGGCCTTGAACCTGAGGTATCTTCTGCACGACTGTCTTATTGGGACATGCAGGTATGCCTCTTTTAAATCTAAAGTCACCAGCCAAGCATTCTTGCCCAGCATGGGTAGAAGCTGTTGCAAAGTGAGCATTTTGAATTTTGGAATGTCCAGGTATGTGTTCAAAATCGATAAATCCAGTATTGGCCGCCAGGCCTTGTCCTTTCTGGGTACCAAGAACAGTCTTGAGTAAAAACCTTGTCCTTTTTCCTGTTCTGGTACCATCTGAATGGCCCCCATATCCATGAGGGACGTCACCTGTTTCTGTGCCTCTGCCCATTGTTTTTTTTTGGCAGGTCTGGCCAACCATCTGTCATTGTCAGAGTGTGGAAATGGAATCTGTATCCCTGTGATACGATGTTCAGTACCCACTTGTCCTGGGTTATTAACTGCCAATTTTGAGCAAAAAGTGCTAATTGTCCCCCTATGGGTGCTGCCAAAAGATAAGTGCTTGGTTTAGGCAGAGGGAAGTCATTGGGATTGCTTTCTGTAGGTTTGCGCTTTATCTCCTCCAGATATGGAGGTGGATGCGCCCCATTGCTTTGACCTGTATGAGTCTTGAACCTGGTACCTGGAACCCTTAGGGCGTTTGGATTTGCCCCTTTGAGCTCTGTTTGACACAAGAAAGGACCAATTTTTTGTAGGCCAGTGTCTACTGAATCTAGATGGCTGCACTTGTAAGAAATCTAACAGTTTGCATAGACTTAACTTTGTCTTCCATTTTCTTTAAAACCTCTTCTGCCTTAATACCAAATAGAGAATCATGCTGTAAAGGTGCATCTAGTAATTTAGCTTTAACATAATCAGGTAAATTTTGCTCCTTTAACCAGGCATGCCTCCTAATCACAGATCCAGTAACTGCGGCCCTGCAGGAGGCCTCTAAAGAATCAAAATCACATTGCAAAGTATGCTTTCCAACTTGTTCAGCTGCATGCAATAATTCCTGCAATTCCTTATTTTCTGCACATTCTGAAATCAACATAATTTTCTGTTTCTGCAATCCCATAACATGTTGTTGGTACTTAAGCATATGAAATTGACAGTTTAAGGCCCTGATTGCCAAGGTTGCAGATGTATAAACCTTTTTTCCCCATCTGTCCAGTGCCCTGGAATCTCTGTCGGAGGGGGTAGTGTTTTTTGCTGTTGAGGCCTTAACTCCCTTAGGACCCTGTGAGATAGTTTCAGGATCAGCAGCAGGGTTTCTAAATAAAAATTTATGAGAGTCAGGGACCCTGTAATACCTGTCAGGCTTATTGGGAGCCGGAGGTAAAGAGTCAGGGGTCAGGCTTGACTCCGAAAAACATCATCCACAATGTCTAACACAGGGGGAATGGCTAAAGGCTTGTGCTGAGGGAGAAGGGGGAAATCCCTGAGCCTCTTTTTTGATTCTGAGAAGTCTTGACTCTCCCAATGAAAATGCTCCCTCAAAGTATGCAAGGTTTCTTCAAATGAATAATCCTCAGGAGGAGATGCAGGTGGAATAGACTCCTCAGCATCAGAATCCTCATAGGGAGGTAAAGATAATTCCTGATCAGAAGAGGAATCAGAAGAAATAGAAACCTGATCTGAAGATTCATAGTCAGTGTCTTGCCTAGGCCGCTTATCTAGAGGGGGATGGGTACCCCTGATCAAGGAAATAGTCTTCAGCCATTTTGATCATCTGTTTTTTAGGCATAGAGGCCTGTGCACGTGGCTCAGGCGTTGTTTTTTTAGTTTTAGAAGGTGTCTTTGCCTTTACAGCTTTCGTCGGTTTGATGTAAAAATGTTGAGGTCTGAATACACCCTCAGAAGCCGGTGCCTGCTCAATGGCTCCAGACCCATCTGAGGGAGATACATCCGTCAGTCCAATACCTTGAGTATTTTGTGGCATACCTGACTCCTCAAGGGTGTTGGTAGAGGCCTGCGACTCGAAGGTAGCGGGTATCAGGGGCTGCGAAAGCGCCTCACTGAGTACCGGCGAACTGGCGATTGGCTTAGGAGAAGCTTCGTCGTCGGTTTTGGATCTCGACTGCCTTTCTCTGTCCTTTTCTTTGCATTTTTTATGTACTCCAGTAGTCAGATTGCTATCCGATATCTCTGGGTAGTTAAATCCGTTTCCAAAATACTTACATGCAAAAATATACCGACACTTAATAGTGCGTTGGTTAAATCTAGCACAAAACCGACAGCCAGGCACATTGTGGTCAGGGCCTAGGCAAGGAATGCAGTATAAATGGAAATCCTTATGAGGTATTTGCTTCCCACAAGTAATACAATTATTAACTTTTTCTGACATCGGTAAAAAGCAAGAAAAAAGTTTCCCCAACGAGGTACTTAGCTTTATTGAAAACTTTGGTTCTGAAACTCAAACGCAAATATTTCAGTAGTCGGCCGACCGGCACTTGCGAAATGCTTCTGCTTTGGGCAACGCACAGCAAGAAAGACTAAAGAAAATGGCGTTGGCTGCATGTTATATACCCCTGAAGACCTGACATCATGGAAGAGAAGACAGCAACCGACGCAGGACCCAAGACTTTAGAATTCAGGCTGACTGAGGGCAACCTGCCAGCAGATAACCCAAATGTAATGACTGCAACAGTGAAACACTAAGAACATCATCCCTCTTTCCTGGGTATCAGGAATAGTCTGGAGTAGAAACCATGACCACTTTGCTCTACTGGAACTGGCTGAATAGCTCTGACGTTGAACAGGGAAAGAACTTGGTTTTGAGCCTCTGCCCACTGGTTTGGAGGAAGGTCTGGAAACCCACTTGGAATCGTCAGTGAATGGAAATAAAATTGGTACCCCTGGGATATAATGTTGAGGAACTGAACACGTAGATAGAACAAAATCTCAGCAAGAACACAAAGTTACAGAAACACTAGGCTTTAATGAAGCTTTCGGGCTCTCAACCCTTCATCAGCATATAACATTATACATTTCAAACCATTTAAATAGAGGAAACAGTTAAAATCACATGATCAAACCAGCCAATAAAACATACTAAAAGAAAAGAAAAAGAAACATAAAAAGATAAAAATCAAATGTATCAAATTTTCTGTGAAATAATGTGAAAAAATGTGTGTGGGGGGGTACCTTTTCAAACCATAATGATAATATACTAGAGGCTATATATTATACCACAAAATTAAATATTATGTTATAAATTACTCATTTGGCGCTTCACTAATACTGGTTTTATAGTACAGGTACTATTTAAACCAGGTGGAGTGTCAGCTTGTAGTCTTATTATCCATTCTAACTCTCTCATATCTAGAAGGTTATTAATATCACCCCCCCTCACACCCACTTGTACTACATCTATACATCTAAATTTAAAAATGTGGTTGCTGTATTCATATATATGCTTATATAAAGCATTTGTCTGTATTTGTCTATTTATCTCTGATCTATGCTTGATTATACGGTCTTTAAGCCTACGTATAGTCTTTCCTACATAAAAAACCTGACATTGCATACACGTGGCAAGATAAACTAGTTTCATAGTATTACAATTAGCACTACAGTGAAATTGAAATTTTTTATGTGTGACAGGATGTTTAAAGGTACTATCTGTATCTAAAATATCAGCGCAACAGCTGCAGTTGTAGCATTTATAGGTCCCTACCTTACTATGTATAGTATTATGTTGTTCCACAAAATCTTTATAGCACAACATATTCTTTAAGCATTGACTATTCCTATAAGAAAAGCTGGGTTTAGAGCCCACTATTGAACTAAATTCAGGCATTGCCATCAAAATTGGCCAATTTTTCTTGATTATTTTACATATTTGGTTAGAATGGCCAGAATATGTGGTAATATATCTCAAAATATTTTCTTTCTTTTTATTAACTATCGATAAACTGTAACTATCATCTATCTCATGATCTGTGAAAATAGGTTTATAGTCAGTTTTTCTACCCTCCGTTGTTATTTTAATAGTTTTATCAATAATATTTGCTGCATATCCACTTCTCAAAAACTCTGTTTTCATATTGTTATTTCATTAGTGTATATTTGTTCATCTGTTGTTAATCTATTTATTCTTATAAACTGTGATTTCATTATACTTTTAAATACATGTGAAGGATGCATACTAGTACTATCCAAGTATCTTATTGTATGCACATCTTTCTTATGTACCATAGTTTGTATCATGTTATTCTTTTTATATAACTTTACATCCAAAAATATCATTTCATCTGATGAGAAACACATTTTAAATTTAAAAAAATGTGTAGTATTATTAATGTATGTTATAAAAGAATGAAGATCTTCTATCATGCCATCCCATACAAAGAAACAATCATCTACAAATCTAGCATAACTTTTTACGTGTACATTCAGTGCATTTTTATTACTTAAAATAAATTCCTTCTCCCATTGGAAAAGTACTAAGTTCGCAAACGTATTTGCCACGGAAGTGCCCATGGCTACTCCAGTTAATTGTTTATATGGAGTACCATCAAAAATAAAAATATTATTAGTTAGTACCAAATGAAGAAGAAAGCATATATTCTCCACTTCACGGGGTTGCTTAGTCGTGTTGGACAGTAAGAACCTTCTAATTGCCTCTATACCATAATCTATGGGAATAACCGTAAATAATGATTCCACATCCAATGTTACAAAAATGTAGTCATAAGGCGCATCTTTATACCATATACTAAGATTCTTCAGGAAGTGTGAGCTATCTTTTATTATACTTCCACATTTAGGTAATAGCTCAGATAATACACTCTGTAAATATTTAGATATGGTTTCAGTTATCCACCCCTTGCCTGAGACTATAGGTCTCAATGGTGGTTGCTCCAAAGATTTATGAATCTTTGGGATTCCATATATTTGTGGAATTTTTGGGCACGGGGTGGAAAAGTAGTTAAACACATCTATTGAAATATCATTGTTCAACTGCATGTCATAAATAGCCATGTTCACCTGTGTTATACAGTTTTTCACATCAGGAAAAGTAATCTTTTTAAAAGTATCAGTGTCAGATAAGAATGCTGTAAATTCATTCATATAGTAAGTTCTATCCATCAAGACTATTGCCCCACCCTTATCTGCTTGCTTTATGATTATATCTTTCTCATTCTTTAAATATTTAAGAGCTTGATATTCTTGAAAAGAAAGATTATAATTCCTCTTTGTTATATCACATTTAGAAAATAAAGTTCTTAATTCAAGTTCAACAATATTTACAAATGCCAGAATAACCAGAGATAACTGTGGAATAAATACTTGATTTTTTACACACAATACTATTTTGAACAGAGTCTTTAAATATAAATTTTAACATCAGGCTTCTAGCAAACAATTTTAAATCTATAATGGCCCTTACAACATTATCCATAGCAAAGGGAATACATTTCAAACCTTTGCTTAGTACTAATAGCTGCTCTTGTGAAAAAATTCTTTGCGTAACTTTGTGTTCTTGATATAATGTTGAGGACCCATCGGTCCTGAGTGATGGACATCCAGTTTTTTGCATGAAGGGCAAGTTTTCCTCCTAGGGGCACAAGCAATTGGGCAGGGCTGGGAGGTAGAGTTGAGAAGTCATTGTGAACTTTTTCCATAGGGAGATGGGAAGTAGAGTTGAGAGGTCATTGTGAACTTTTTCCATAGGGAGAAGGCTTACCACTTCATTTTAGGGGTGGGAGCACTCCATTGCTTAGATCTCTGCATACCCTGAGACTGTAGTCTGGGTGGTCTGTTTGCCCTAGGTCTTGTTTGAGAAGGCCTCGAGGGGGCTGGAAAGGACCAGTGTTTTGAAGGGCAATGTCTACTGAATCGAGGTGGTTGCACTTGTAAGAATTCTTTAACAGTTCACATAGATTTAGCTTTTTCTTCCATCTTTTTAAGAACTTCTTCTGCTTTGGTGCCAAACACAACATCCTTATTTAAAGGAGAGTCTAGTAATTTGGATTTGACATGATCTGGTAAGGTCTGCTCCTTCAGTCAAGCATGTCTTCTCAGTACAGAGCCAGTGACTGCAGTCCTGCAAGATGCTTCTATGGCATCAAAACCACATTGCAACGTATGCTTACCAACTTGTGTTTGCAGAATGCATAAGCTCTTGCAAATCTTTATTTTCTGCACAATCTGGAAATATTACCATTTTTTGTTTAATGAGATCCATAATATGTTGCTGGTACTTCAGCATGTGAAACTGGCAATTCAATGCCCCGATAGCAAGAGTTGCAGAGGTATATACCTTCTTACCCTATCTGTCTAAAGCTCTGGAATCCCTGTCCGAAGGGCTAGGATGTTTGGCTGTAGTAGCTTTAATACCTTTAGGTCCCTGGGAAATGATCTCTGGATCAGCAGTAGGATTCTTGAAAATAAAATTGTGGGAATCAGGTACTCCTAGGTTCACAGGAAAGTACTAGGCTATCTGCCCAAGGGCATTTATAAGCCTAACCCAGAATGTGTTGGCTTTTGCCACCCCCTTAGATTAGTTCCCTGTGCCTCTGTCCAGCAGAGCCATTAGTTCCCTGCACCACTGTCCAGCAGAGCAACTGCAGTGATCCCCGGGGTAAATTTTCTGTTTCCCATCCATCCGTCAAGGTTTCTCTTGAAGAGTGTTAGTGAGGGGCTCTGCCTGATGTATATTGGAATCCTGTTCCAAAGCATGGGGAGTCTCTGGGATAGGAATCTATCCCTCCAGCATGTCCTATTTATCGTTGTGGTATATCTCTAGAGCGTGTGGCTCTCCAGGATGTTTTTTTTTTACTCGGTAGTACCTGTCAGGTTTCCCAGGGGCCAGAGGTAAGGTGTCTGGAGTAAGACTGGATTCCAAGAAAACATCATCCACAACATCTAGGACAGGGGAATAGCTAAAGGCCTGTGCTGAGGTAGCTCTAAAAATTCTCTGAGTCTCTTTTTTGACTGAGGATAGTCTTGGCATTCCCAATGGAAATGCTCTCAAAAGTATGCAAGGTTTCATCAAAAGAGAAATCCTCTGGTGGGGAGGCAGAGGGAATGTATTCCTCTGCATCTGAATCCTCATAGGCTAAGGGCATGTCCTGATGAACAGAAAGGTCAGAGTCATCGGACTCCTGGTCTGCAGAATCTGAAGACAACTGAATTCTTTGTCTCTTAGCAGGGGAAGGTTGGCTTCCCCTAATTAACGTCATAAGTTCTTCACCCATTCTAAGCATTTGTTTTTGTGGCATGGGGGCCTGAGCATGTGCTTTGGTCATTGGTTTTCTAGACATAGTGTGTACTCTGGACCTAAGAAACTCGGTAGTTTTGGCTAAAACAGAAGTCGTCGGTTTGATTAGAACATCTGTAGGTCGGAAAACACCCTCAGAAGCTGGTACCTGCACAGCGGCTCCGGACCCATCTAAGGTAGAGACATCCGCTGGTCCCATAGTTGAAGAAGCATCTCGCGGCATACCAGACTCCGAATGGGTCTCAGCAGAGGCCTGCGAATCCAGAGAAGTAGGCATCAGGGGCTGCAAAGGTGCCTCACTGAGTACCAGCGGACTGGCGACTAGATTAATATAAGCATCGTTTGCAGTTTTGGACTGATACGGTCTGTCTCTGTCTTTACCCTTACATTTTTTTCAGAAGATCTGTAGTCGGATGACTTACCAAAGCCATTTCGGAATACGGAGATTGAAAGAATTTAGCAACAAAAATAGCCAGACGACGAATGGTTTGGGTGTTAAATAAGGCACAAAACCAACAGCGAAGGACGTTGTGGTCTGGGCCTAAACAGGTGACGCAGTAAGAATGAAAATCTCTGAGGTATTTGCTTTTCACAGGCAAGACAATTGTTAACTTTTTCTGATATCGGTTAGAGCAAGAAAAAAGGATCCCCAATGGGGTACGTAGCTTTAGAAGACTTCAGGATTATCAACTCGAAAAACGAAAATTTCAGGTAGCGGCCGACCAGCACTTGCAAACTGGTTCTGCTTTGGGCTCCTCCTCGGCAAGAAAGACTGATGTAATGGCGTCGGCTACCTGTTTTTATACCCCTGACAACCTGACGTCATGGAAGAAGTGACAGCATCCGATGCAGAAATACTAAGACTCTGGTATTTGGGCCAACTGAGGGCTACCTGCAGGCAGATAACCCAAGTGTGATGACTGCAACAGTGAAACATGAAGAACATCAGGGGCTGTTCTGTCTCAAAATGAGATGAATTGGCTGAGGTGTGGATTTAAATAGAGGAGACGGAGGCCACTATTAAGTAGCTCTGCTAGGTAGTCCAGGATAAAAGGGATGGAAGGTAGTGAGGTACTGCCCCCTCTGGACTGGCTCCAGGAGCAGAATCTTTTCCATTTTCCTGTGTAAGATTTTCTTGGTGCTGGGCCATCTGATAATGTCTAGGTCCTGTTTACTTAACAGGGGCCCCTTGTCTGCCTTTTGAGCATTTGCCATGCTGATAGTTTGTGTGCAAGTCTGAGTGCAGCACCCCCCCCCCCAAGTTAAGAGGTCTAAGATCAGGGGATGCTAGCTGGGAGGCTGAAAGGTCAGGCTGCTCAGTAAGGGATACCAATGTTGTTGGGAGCAACGAGGATAGCCTTTTGCATCTCCTCCCTTAATTCAATCAGTACCTTGGGGATAAGAGGTAGAGGTACAGAGAGAGTGTTCCACGGGGAGGTTAAAGCATCCACCTTCCATGCCAGGTGGTGATACTCCCTGGTACAGGTTCTTTTCTGCTGCTGGTTGGGATGCGAAGCAAGGAGATCCAGCTCTGGAGACCCCCACTCCCGGGTGATTTGTTAAAGGATTTTTCCGTATAGCTGCCATTCGTGGGGGTCCAGGAAGTTTCTGCTCAAGTGGTTTGCCAGGGTGCGGTTGATCCCTGGTGAGTATTGGGTTATCAGGTATAGTTCCATGGAAGAAACTGCCAGCCTGAGGTTCATGGCTAGCCTGCACAGAGGGTAAGATAGGATGCCTCCCTGTTAGTTGATATACCACATTACTGTGGTGTTGTCTGGTTTGATAAGGAGAACCCCTGGCTTGAGATGGGATTTGAAGGATGTCAGAGCCTTTTGTACTGCAATCATTTCCTTCTGGTAGCTGTGTAAGGGAAGGTGCTGGGCATCCCAAAGACCTTGGGTACACCTGCCTTCTAGGTGAGCGCCCCAAGCTATGTCTGAGGCATCGTTGGTAATGGTCTGCCCAGTTGGGCAGTGGTTGAAGGAAAGACCCTTGTTCTAGGCAGGGGCCCCTGCCCATCAGAGAAACCCGGTCCCTATACAGGAGATCAGAGGTTGAGAAGTCTCTGGAGGTAGAGAGCACTGACTCCAAAAGTTCCTCAGGTACCACTGAAGTTTTCTCATGTGAGGTCTGGCCAGAGGAATTAGAAGGATGCAAGATGCCATGTACCTCACGGCTTACAGGGACTTCCTCGCCACGAGGCGGCGTCTGGAAGCCAGCTGGGTGAAATAGAGCTGCAGGAATCTCTGCTTTTCTGGGGATACGAAGGCCATTTTGGCTGCTGTGTAAAGTGTGTAGTTGATGGTGTACCGAGGGTGTTAAGGAGGGTTTTGAGGAGCTATTCTTTGCCATCTGCCTGAATGAGGCAGTCATCCAGATAAGGGTAAATTTGTATGTTTTTCGGTCTGCCAAAGGCTATGACCGGGGGGGGGGGGGCTAAGGCATCTTGTAGAGGTAGGGTAACTAATCATGCATTTTTGGTCAGCCTAGGCAGCAGCTGCTGCAAAGTTAGCATTTTGAATTTGGTGGCTGCCAGGAAGGTGTTCAGAATGGGTAGATCCACAGAGGGGCACCAAGTGCCCTCTATCCTAGGAGTAGGAAATAGTGTGGAATAAGAGCCTTTGCCTGATTGCTCTGAGATGACTGGTTCTACTGCCCCTAGGGATAAGAGAGCTTGGACATGTTTCAGTGCCTCTGTCCAGTGATATTAAGGTAAGGGTACCCTCTTGGAATTGGGCGTTAGTAGGAGGAGAATTTGTATCCCCGAAAAATTATCTTTAAGACCCAATGGTACTTGGTGGCAGAAAGACAATTTTTAAGCAGAGGGAGAGCCTTCCTCCTAGTAGTTGGTGGTGAAAAGAATGCAGAAGATGGAGAGGGAGTCATTGAGGGATTTTTACCCTAGAGGGATGGCTTAGAACTCCCTCCCTTTGGAGTGGAAGTCGTCCACCGTTTGGTTCTCTGCTGACCCTGGGAGAGGAGTCTGGGTGGTCTGCCCCTGCGGTGCTTACCTTGCCCCTGTCTGCTAGGTGCAGGAAAGGACCAGTGTTTTGAGGGAAAATTCCTGCTGAATCTAGGAGGTTATACCTGAAGGAAATCTTTTACTGTCTGCATAGATTTTGATTTGTCTTCCATCTTTTTAAGCACCTCTTCTGCTTTTACTCATAACAAACGGTCCTTATTCAAAGGTGCATCAAGTAATTTACATGTGACATGATCAGGGAGAGGTTGTTCCTTCAACCATGCATGTCTCCTAATGGCCGATTCTGACACTGCTGCCCCTGCTTGCAGCTTCTAGGAAGTCATATCCATAGTGTAAAGAGTGTTTAACCACTTTACAAGTAGAGTGCAGTAAATCTGCTAACTCTTTAGAATTGGCACAGTCTAGAAAGGTAGAAACCTTTTGTTTTAATAGTTCCAAAGTGTGTTGTTGAAATTTTAACATGTGGAAATGACAGCAGAGTGCTCTGACAGCTAAGGTTGCAGAGGTGTATACTTTTTTACCCCATCTGTCCAGAGCTCTGGAATCCTTGTCAGAAGGAATAGGATTCTTTGCAGAACTAGCCTAAGCTCGTTTTGGTCCCTGCGAAATGACTTCCAGGTGTGCAGCAGGATATTTGTACAGGTATTTGTGAGAATCTGGTATTCTGTTATACCTGTCAGGTTTTCTGGGAGCAGGTGGGTGGGCGTCAGCTGGATTCATGAAAGACATCATTAACCACCTCTAAGATAGGAGGGATGGCCAAGGGTCTGTGCTTGGGCAGCTCTAGAAACTCTCAAGTCTTTCCTTAGACTGAGGGAAGTCCTGGGATTCCCAGTGGAAATGCTCCCTGAGGGTGTGAAGGGTTTCCCCAAAGGAAGGATCTTCTGGTGGGGAGGCAGAATGAATGGATTCCTCTGCATCTGAATCCTCATAAGCAGTCAGTGGTAATTGTTCCTCTTTAAAAACTGAATAATCAGACTCCTCAGAATCCTGTTCTGTCAGTACTTTGGGAGAAAGGTCTCTCTTCCTTTTAGAAGTTGTGGCCTGACTACCCCTGATAAGGGTGATAAGATCCTCTGCGATTTTAGGCATTTGAGCTTGGGGTGGTGGAGCAGGAGTAAAATGGTGGCTAGAGGTAGTTTTCCTAGGAGTGGCCTTGCCTCTAGGCCTAAGAGTATCCATCGGTCTGAGAGAAACGGTATTCTGAGGAGAAGACATCATTCTTTGTCTAGATTTGGCAATGCGAAAGGCCTCCTCGGCAGCCAGCATCTGCGTCGCAGCTCTGGACCTAAACAAGGCAGAGACAACCAAAGGCTCGGAAGACTAAGATGATTTCTGTGGCATACTGGACTCCAAAAGGGTATCAGTAGAGGACTGCAAAGATATCAAATTGGGCATCAGAGGCTGCGAAGGTGCCTCACTGAATTCCAGAGAACTGACGACCTGCTTAGTGATAGAGTTGTTGGAAGGCTTAGCCTTGTGTGGTCTGTCTCTATCTGTATCCTTACGTTTTTTTTCGGAATGTCTACAGATTGTTTGCTGACAAACGCCATTTCGGCTACAATAAGGGGTCTCTATGACGAATGGTTCTCATGTTAAAGAGGGCACAGAACCGGCAATGGGGGACACTGTGGTCTGGGCTTAAGCAAGTGACACAGTATGAATGGAAATCTCGGTGTGGTTATTTACTTTCCACAGGCGAGGCAATTGTTAACTTTTTCGGACATCCGTTAGTGCAAGAAAAAAGGATCCCCAATGGAGTACTTAGCTTTAGACGTTTTCAGCTGTAATTCAAATTCTGATAGTGACTGACTGGCACACTTACGAACTGCTTCTGCTAAGGGCTCCAGAGCAAGAGAGACTTATGTAATGCCATCGGCTGCCTTCTTTTATAGCACTGACGACCTGACATCTGACAGCAGCTGATGCAGAAAAACATTGACTCTTGTATTTGGGCCGGCCAAGGGCTACCACTGCAGGGATAACCCACAGGTGATGACTGCAACACTGAAACACAAAGAACATCTGATGTTTGCCTGGAATTAAACTAGTAAATGAACTGTAGTAAATGATCTTACAATAAACATCTTCAGCTCTAACACATACACACCTGACACAGTGGAGACGAATGGTAAAGTGTGACCTTTACAATAAACAAAGAAGGCTCAAATGATACAAACAGAAACCAGATTTGTTCCTTTACCTACTTATGTCTCAGTTATGGTTGTAGTACAAACAAGTTCAAATACAGCAAAGACCTGCCACAAGCAAAGAGCCTGCTACAGGCAAGATGGCATAAACTCTCCATTAACAGTGGGTGACTGTAACACTAAGTACTTTATGCAGTGCACGCAAAAGTAACACTTTCCAGGCAGGCTTTAGAGCTGAAATTATAACAGAGGAACAGTACTGTAAAACTACACATTTTATTATACAAAACCTTGCAGCAGACATACCATGATGAACTACATCTGCAGCCATCAATGTTACCACAGCTACATCCTTATATCAGCAGGTAATAAATATCAGTCTTGTCATCAGACGAAGGCGAGGCTGTAGTAAGGCAGGACACATTAATGTCCTGGATCCCCCACATGTAACAAGGGTCCATACTTAGAACACATTAGGATGTGCTTAAAACAAAAATGACAAATCTGAATTTCAAGGCAAAACTAACTGGCTTTTGTCTCAAAAGTTAAATGATGGTGTATAGCAAGTCCAAAATGTCTGAGCGCCCCAAGTCACCAAAACAGTTAAGACCCAGGGGCTAGCCATTCTGTATCTCCATAACCCATGTTTAAATTCTCATGGCCAGGAATGCAGCCTGCTTTGTTTAGCATTCACATCAATGATAAGAGCTCTGGGGCACACCAACAAAAAAGCTAATAATGAGCACCACAATCAAGCCTAAATGGACAGCAACACAAAGACAGAGGGCCCTGAATCCAGTGCTGCCTGGTAAAAAAGCCAACAACAGGCTGTGGCATATCATCCCCCAACAGGCAATTGCCTTAACTGCACAACAATGGACTATCATTGATAGACAGACAGACTATCCTGTAATCAATGCTGCTGCTGCAGTAAGCAGTTGTGATGATTTACTTACTATATTTGAAGCACATTCAAAGCCCTTCTAATGAAGACTAGGTCTCATTTATTCCAGTCAGAAAGTATAGCTGTGCAAGAACTTACCATAACAGTAGATGTCCTACTGATCACTGTTCCTCGAGTCTCCACTGAAAATGGTCCAGTGGCTCAGCTGGAGTAACCTGGTTAACAAATGTCAATGAAAGAATAAATATTTTAGCAGTGGATTATCACTGCTGACGTCTGCCCAGGGTACCAAAGCTTTATCCTCCCAGGACTATGTCCGAAGTGAGATTTCACAGTAGTGGTATATATGTGGATATATGAGTGTAATTCCTCAGACTACCTCCAAGCCAATGGCCTGAAGACTCCTGAGAAAGAAGTGGTCAGCCAGGAGGGGCAAAGCATGAAATAGTAAGGAAAAGTACAGTTTTGTACCTACCATAAATGTAGATGTTCGAGGATCTACATTGCTGCAGTCATAACCTGTGGGTAGTCCGCTGTCCTCGATCGGCCTGAATACCAAAGAGCTGGGCTGGCGTCGGTCATTGTCGCCTAGAGCTGACGTCAGTACGTCGTAGTACATAAGCGCATGACCGACGCCATATCCTCAGTCTTTCTTGCCCCAGATGTCAGAAGGCCTAAGAATGAAAGAAGGCCAGAGCCAAAATAATAAACGCCCAACAACTACCAGTGTGGAAATAAAGATAATCTTAAAAAAACACAGCAACCACAAACTATAGAGGGGAAGGAGGGAGGGATAATTGGACTGCAGCAATGTAGATCCTCGAACATCTACATTTATGGTAGGTACAAAACTGTACTATGTTCTTCGTCTCACATTGCTGCAATCATAACATGTGGGTAGAATCCCAAAGCAAAGGAAAAGGGAGGCTGGCAAACTAAATAGCATTAGGAGCTGCTAACATGCCCTGTAAAACTGCAGTGGCAAACCCAGCCCTGGACTTGGAATAAAGAGGGAGATGGTAATGCTTAGTAAAAGTGTGTACTGAACTCCAAGTAGCTGCCTCCAAAATATCCTTAGTAGCTACACCCCTCAAAAAAGCAGTAGATGTGGCAGTAGCCCTAGTAGAATGAGGTCTGATCCCAGCAGGAACATTCTTCCCATGATGAGAATAACAAAAAGCAATACATTGACCAATCCACTTAGAAATAGTCTGCTTTGAAACAGCTTTCCTTGTGAACCCAAAGCAAAAGAAACAAATAACTGTTGAGTCTGTCTGAACTCCTTAGTTCTGCTCAAATAATAATGTAACTGCCTGTGGATATCCAAAGAATGCAAGACTTTTTCCCCTTATTTTGGGGATCAGCATAAAAAGTAGGCAAATGAATAGACTGGTTCAAGGCCACATTAGAAATCACTTTAGGCATAAAAGTAGGGTTAGTTCGCAAAGAAACTCTATCCTTATGAAATATCAGAAAGGGTTCAACTGCCATGAGAGCCTGCAATTCAGATACCCTCCTAGCAGAAGTAATGGCCAACAAAAAAGCAGTCTTCCAAGACAAAAACTTCAATTCAGACGTAGCTGCAGGTTCAAAAGGAGGTAAAGTAAGCTTCTCCAACACAAAATTGAGATCCCAGGAAGGAGTAGGAGCTCTACGTGGGGGTCTTATATTCTTTGCCCCTCTAAGAAATTGTTTGAACAAAGGGTGAGAAAATAAAGGAGGGTCACAATCATAGTGAGCAGAAATGGCTGCAGCATGAACCTTCACAGAAGAGAATGACAAACCCTTGTCCAGTAATTCAGTAAGATACTGTAGTGCAAAACTCAAATTAGGCACTGAAACATCAAAGCCCTTTGCTGTGCTCCAAAGAAAAATCTCTTCCATTTATCAGCATAAACTTTTCTAGTACTAGGCCTGGCTTCCAAAATGACATCTAAAACCTGTTGAGGAAGCTGAGACCCCACGGCTCCATCACAGAATACGCCAGGCTGTTAGATGCAGGGACTGCACCAACATTGAGAAAATGATTGTTTGACTGGGATAACAAATGAGGAACCTGTGGCAGAAGCCAAGGAGGCTCCTGAATTAAACTCCTCAGCAGAGGATACCAATGCTGACGTGGCCAATCTGGTGCTATTAGAATCATGCAAGGCTTGTCCGCCTGACTTTCAAGAGTACCTTGGGAAGAAGAGGCAGAGGAGGAAAAGCATAAACGTGAAGGTTGTTCCAACTGAAAGATAGAGCATCCACTTTCCAAGCATTTGGGTGGAACATCTTTGTGCAAAATTTTGGCAGTTGAAAATTCAGTGGAGAAGCGAACAGATCTATGTCTGGAGCTCCCCAAGCCACGGTCAATTGTTTGAATACCTGAGGATCCAGTTTCCACTGTGGGGATCCACAATTTGCCTGCTCAATACATCTGCTAGGAGTTCTGTGCTCCTGGCAGAAACCGTGCTTGAAGATTGATTTGCAAACTCAGAGCAGTCTCCCACAAAATCATTGCTTGTCTGCAAAGAGGGTAGGAATGGGTTCCCCCCTGCTTGTTGATGTACCACATGACTGTTGTGTTGTCTGTTTGAATCAACACCTGTCCCAGCTGAAGTAGGTCCTTGAAGGCCATCAAAGCAAATTGGACTGCTAACATCTCCTTCATGTTGATATGCAAATGTAGTACTTTGGGAGGCCACATGTCTTGTATCCATTTCCCATTGAAGTGTGCTCCCCAAGCCAAGTCCGAGGCATCCGTCGTTAGGATCTGACTCGCCTCTGGTCGGGTCACAGAGAGTCCCTTGTTTAGGTGACATTCCTGGGCCCACCACAAGAATTCCTTCTGGATGCAAGGTATAATCTGAATGACAGTGTCCAAACCGTGGCAGTGTTGAGTCCACACACTTTTGAGATACCATTGTAGCTTCCTCATATGCAGTTTGGCATTGGGAAGTACTAGAATGCAAGATGCCATGAACCCCAAGGCTTGAAGGACTGTCCTTGCAGTCAGCCTGGACATTACTGATAACTGCTGGAAGTATAGATGAAGAGTTCTTTGTTTGTCCGGGGTCAGAAATGCCATCTGAGAAGCTGTATTCAGTCTCACACCCAGAAAGCACATGTCCTGAGAGGGCACTAGACTGGACTTTATTTCGTTCACAGAATACCCTAGGCACCTTAAAACTGCCATTACATACTGGAGATGTTGTAGTAACTTGTCTTTGTTTTGAGCAAGAATCAGGCAATCGTCCAGATAAGGATAAATTTGTATTCCTCTCAGTCTGAAAAAAGCAATTACAGGAGCCAGAACGTTTGTGAATACTCTGGGCGCAGTAGATAAACCAAAGGGCAATGCAGAGAACTGATAATGAGAAGTACCAGCCCGAAATCTCAGGAATCTCCTGCAGCTGGGCCTGATAGGGATGTGAAGATAGGCCTCTTTGAGATCCATGGTTACCATCCAGTGATCTTTGCCCAGCATAGGCAGAAGTTGTTGTAATGTTAACATCTTGAACTTTGGAATGTCTAGGTAGGTATTGAGAATGGACAAATCCAGAATTGGCCTCCAAGTGTTTCCTTTCTTTGGCACTAGGAAAAGACGGGAATAAAAACCTAGGCCTACTTCTGACGGAGGGACCACCTGAATTGCCCCCATCTGTAAAAGTAAAGAAATTTGCTCCTGAGCCTCCATCCTTTGCTGAGGAGGCACATCTGGCATGCCTTTGAAAGGAGGAAAAGTGTGAAAATAAAACTTGTACCCGTGATTTATTATATCCAACACCCATTTGTCCTGGGTGACCAAATGCCAGTTTTGTTTGAAAAGTCCCAACTTTCCTCCTAGAGGAGCTGCCAGTAGAGAAGGGTCTGGCAGCGGAAGATACAGGTCATTGGGTCTGTTTACAAAAAGGCTGACCCCTGCCCTCACCAGAAGACTGTGCAGGAGAACTCCAAGTCCTAGGTCTGAAAGAACCCTGAGCGTGAGCTCTGCCTCTACCACGCCTAGACCTGCCCTTAGACTGATAATCCAAAGAAAAGACCATCCTCTAGCAGGCCAATTCCTACTAAACTTAGGGGCTGCACCTGCATAAAATCTTTGACCGTCTGCATAGACTTAGCCTTATCTTCCATCTTTTTCAAAACTGATTCCACAGAAGGACCAAAAAGTACTTCAGATTGAAGAGGAGCATCCAAAATCCGAGCCTTAACATGCTCTGACAAATTTTGATCCTTAAGCCAGGCATGTCTACGAATAACTGAACCTGTAGCAGCCACCCTGGATGCAGCCTGAAGAGCATCGAAACCACACTGCAAAGAATGCTTGCCAACTTGATCTGATGCATGAACCAACTCCTGGAGCTCCTTACACTCTATACCCTCAGATAAAGCATTCACCTTAGATTTCAATTGACCTAACAAAAAATTCTGATACTTCAGCATATGAAATTGGCAATTCAAAGCCCTCATAGCTAACATAGAGGAGGTGTACACTTTTTTCCCCCATCTATCTAAAGCTCTAGAATCTTTATCCAAAGGAACTGGATTCTTAGCCACAGAAGCCCTAATACCCTTCGGACCTTGAGTAATAGTTTCCGGATCAGCTCTAGGACTCTTGTACAAATACTTATGTGCTTCTGGAACTGTATAATATCTGTCTGGCTTAACAGGGGCAGGAGGTAAAGAATCAGGATTAAGGGAAGATTCAGAAAAAACATCCTGAACAACTTCCAAGACAGGAGGAATAGCCAAGGGCCTATGCTGTGGCAGAAACAAAAATTCCCTGAGCCGTTTCTGAGAATCTGAAAAATCCTGACCTTCCCACTTGAAATGCTCCCTCATGGAATGTAAAGTCTCAGAAAAAGAAAAATCCTCTGGAGGAGAAGCAGAAGGACAGGAGTCCTCTGCATCCGAATCTAAATAAGAAGGGAATTCCTGAATTTCTTCAGCTGAGGAATCAGAGTAGTCTGAGGAATGATCCATCCCCTCTAAATCTGCCTCCACCCTAGGCCTCTTCTCTGGGGGGGGCATAGAACCCCTGATCAAAGTAATCAAGTCCTCAGCCATTTTTAACATATGCTTTTTAGGAACACGGGCTGGAGAGCTAGAACTATGACCAGGGCCAACATGACAAGGTTTGGCCTTAGCATGGGCTTTAGCCACTGAAGTAGAAGGCCTAATAACCTTCTGTAAAGATGGAACTACAGACACCTGAGAAGCACCTTCAGCCAGGCCTAACTCCTGAGAGGCCAACTCCTGTAAAAGTAAAGGTTCCCCATGGGATTCAGCCGAACCCTCGGCAGGATCCACAGATTCAACCGGAGGCTCCGTAGAACCGGCGTCCGCAACGGACGATTCATCCGGTTTAGACTTCAAAGATCTATCTTTACGCTTTTTAGTGGTAGCGGGCGTCGGAGGATCCGACGGCATGTTATAGTTACACCTTTTACCGAAAACAAGCCTGGCACAGTCTAATCTCCGTTTAATGGTGTGCTTGTTAAATCTAGCACAAAAGCGACACCCGACCACGTTGTGCTCAGGCCCTAAGCAAGGAATACAGAAAGAATGAAAATCCTTATGAGGTATCTGTTTCCCACAAGAAATGCAATTATTAACTTTTTCTGACATCCGGATAACTGAGGCAAGAAAAGACAAAGATTTCCCCAACGGGGTACTTAGCCCAACTTGGTCTTCGGTCTGAAACTCGATAAATGAAAATTTCAGAATGCCGAACGGCACTTGCAAACGCTGCTTCTGCTTCGGACCACGCGGCAAGAAAGACTGAGGATATGGCGTCGGTCATGCGCTTATGTACTACGACGTACTGACGTCAGCTCTAGGCGACAATGACCGACGCCAGCCCAGCTCTTTGGTATTCGGGCCGATCGAGGACAGCGGACTACCCACAGGTTATGACTGCAGCAATGTGAGACGAAGAACATCCCCCATTCTAGAGTATTGCCCATATGGTAGGAACACAGGGAGACAGAAGAAAGTTAGCAGAAATAAGCATAGAGGGGACAGAGAGTGGGAAGGAACACTACAACAGTAATCAGTAGGACATCTACTGCTACAGTAAGTTCTTACACAACTGTACCATGTCCTGACTGAAATCACTATTGCAGTATTCTTAACCAGTGTGTAATTCCCAGTCGAAGAGAAAACAGAGGTGGTTGGGCTAGTAAGAAGCAGAATTACCCAAAAGGCCAGAAAGAACTGACCTAGCAAAGGCTGCTCTAGACCTTGAAAAGATATCAACCCTGTGGTGTTTAGTGAAGGTGTGTACAGAGACCAGGTAGCCTTAGTATCCACCCTTTGCAAAAGGCCCCAGAGGATGCCACTGCCCTGGCAGAATGAGCTCAAGGGCATGAGGGCAAGGACTTGCCACACAGAGAATAACAAAAAGAGATGGTCATAGAGATCCAGCTTGCAATGATTTGCTTAGATACTGGTCGACCCAGTTCTGAATCCATGAAAGAGGCAAACAGTTCACACTTTTGAATGAATTTAGATTTGCCCAGACAGAATCTTAGCCGCCTGTGATCAACTAGAGAGTGCAGGAGCCATTCCCTTCTACTCTGTGGGTTGGGAAAGAAAATAGGAAGGTTTATAGCCTGGCTAAACGACATCTCATTCAGTACTTTGGGTAAGAATGGAAGAGTTAGCCTCAGGATAATCTATCCTTGTAAAGCATAAGAAAGGGATGAAAGGCCAAGATTGCCTGAAGCTCTGAAACTCTCCTAGCTGAAGTAAGAGCCAGAATAGCTTTCCAGGTACAGAATTTGATATTTGTTAATGCTGCTGGTTCAAACAGAAATGACATAAGCATTTCCAGCATAATATTGAGGTCCCGCAGAGGATTATGGGCTACTTTAGAAGTCTAAGATGCAGAAACCTTTTAAGGAATAGCTTGACCTCATGTTTAGATTTAAGTGTTGGGTTGACAGACAGACATGGCTGACAGTTGGGCTTTGATGGAAGAATAGTCCAGACCTGTATGCATGAGCTCACATTGGTATTTCAATATGGAGGGTACCTCTGAGCTGCTGGGGTCCTGTCCATTCCTATGGCACCAAAATGAAAATCTCTTCCATTCAGCTACATAGGATTTTTGAATGGTGGCTCTCCTGGTTTCTTGGAGAACCTGAATTAAGTCCTCAGCAAAAGGGTGTCTATGAAGAATTAGAACTCTTTACTATCCATAGGGTAAAGTTTAAGGATGACAGGACAGGGTGTAGTAGGGACCCCTTCTGCTGTGCAATGAGATCTGCTTGAAGTGGTAGCTTGTAGCAAATACCCCTGGTTACACGAAAGAGGAGAGGGAACTAGTGCTGTCTTGGCCAAAAGGTCGCAACCAGCATAAGTTTTGTTTTTTTTCTTTTTTGAGCTTTAAGAGAGCTCTTGGAATGAGAGATAGTGGAGGGAAGGAATGCCCCTGTCCACTGAAATGAGAAAGCTTATGTCCAGGCTGAGAGGCAAGGGCCCCTGGTGCAACAAGGGGGAGGGGTGTTTGCTGTTTTCTGAGGCAAACAGGTCTATTAGGTGTGCCCCAATGCTGACGGATGTACAGGAAAACCTGTTGGCTCAGGGCCCATTCATGAGGGTTCTCCAAGGTCTTGCTTAGCGCAACTGTCAATACATTGTCTTTGGTGGAATGCAAGTGGCCATTAGTGACATGCTTTTTTGGGTGGCCAAAGTCACAGGCTGCTACAATCTGGTTCACCCTTGCTTATGTACTACATGACCACAGTGTTGTCTGTGAATACTCTTAGACGTCCTCATCTACAGCCATGAGAGAAAATTTGAAGAGCTTAGTTGAGGGTCCTCCTCATCTTTAAGCTGATCTGTTCCTTTAGCATTTTTAGCTGCTACTTGTTCTGGACTTGGTGGGTCCCTGTCCAGGCTCCCCATGGCTGGCATCAATGTATAGTTCCTGAACTGTGACTAGAGGAGTGAAGGAAAGTCCTAGATTGAGTGTCACCTTGTCTGTCTGCCATAGGAGTTCCCTTCTGAGACAAAGTAATAGAAGAATCAATGTGTCTAAAGGGTGAGAGTGTTGAAACCACAATCTGTCTGTGTTCAGGTACCACTGGATTTTTCTCATATTCTGTTTGGCTACAGAAAGCATTGGGACAGCAGCTTAGGATCTCCTTTGCTTTGCATTGGCTGAGGGAAGCACGGGCTGTGGAAGTAGTCCGTAATGGTCTGCACTGTTTCTGAGGCAGGTACGCCTGCCTCTTTTTTGCATTTCGCCTGCAGCATAAGAAAACTAGGTCTTGAGATGGCTGCAATGATGACTTCTTGTAGCTGACTGTGAATCTCAACTGTGAGAGGAGGCCGAGGGTGAACTGGAGGGCTGCTGAAGAACTGCTGGTGAACAGATCATCTAAGTAGAGAAAATCTGGATTCCTAGGGCTCGTCAGAAAGCAATCACTGGTGACAGACACTTTATGACAACTCTTGGGGCTGTGGAGAGCGCAAAAGGCAAAGCAGTAAACTGGAAGTTAGATGACCCAGAACAAAACCCAAGGAATCTCATGCAAAGACAGCAAATTGGTATACTGGTATAGGAGTAAAACCCCTTCCCCACAGCTTCTTTGGGCATTGATTCTATTGCACCTTGCACTTACAATTCTTGAAGAATGAGTGGAAACAGATCAATCTGGTTCTGGAGAGGGGGTGGTATGCCATTTAATGGTAGAATCTCCATCCAAGACGATAGAACCCATTGGTCTGTGGTAATTTTTTCGACATAGTGAAAGATTGGGGGAGCCTTTTTGAAAGGGGCAGGGCATGGCTGAGGGGCTGGGGGGAGAGTCTGTAGGTAGTCAAACATTTTTCCCCAAAGGGAGGCTTCCAGAGGAGGAATCCCTCTTTTTCTGGAAATCTCCTTCTGGGAGGCTTCCTGTGTTTGACTAAATCTAGGATCCCTTCTGATAAAGGGGGTAGGATTAGTAGGATAATTCCTGTGGTACCTAGGCACAGAAGTTAAAAGAAACTGCTGGCAGCCCTTTATGGTTTTTCTCTGTTCTTGAAAGGTTTTCAAAAGGTTTGTTACATATGTGGGTCAGACAAGAGGATCTTCATCTAAAGGGTTGGTTGCACAACTGTGCACACCTGAGGATGACAGCTGTCCTGGAAGAGGTCGATACAGCATCATAACGACACCTAATCCTGTGTCTGGCTACTTGTGTAGTCTAAGGCATATCAACTACTTGGTCACTTGGGTTTGGTAATTAATAGCCCTGAATGCCAAGGCAGACATATAAACCTTTTATCCCCAACTATCCATAGCCCTGCTACCTTTGTCAGAAGGGAGGGCATTGGCATTTGGAAAGAGCTTTAAAGGTTTATCAGGAGGAGTCCACTACAGAGCTTTTAAACAAGAACATAAGATCATCAGGAACTTTATAAAATCAGTCTGGCCTTTTGGGATCAGCTGGTGAGTCTGGGACAGCTAAATGGACAGAAAAGTGTCTAAGAAAAGTACAGTTGTGTACCTACCATAAATGTAGATGTTCTAGTGTATTCACTGTTGCAGTCATTACTGTTGGGTTATCCTGCTGGCAGGCTACCGCAGTCGGCCCGAATTCCAAAGTCTAGGTCCGGCGTCAGTTGCTGTCGCCTCTTCCCTGACGTCAGTGCGCCAGGGGTATAAAAGATGCAGCCGACACCATTTTCTTCAGTTTTTCTTGCCCCAGATGTCAGATGCCCCCAAAAGGGTAGACTAAATAGTTTATGCCAATAAACATGCATGCACTAAAGTAAACATTTCCTTCATCTACAAGCAAATACACCACATAGGTTGTATAGAACAGAGAACAGATAAGATCCAGCAAATGAAAGGGGGATGGTGGGAGGGTAACCTGGACTGCAACAGTGAATACACTTGAACATCTACATTTATGGTAGGTACACAACTGTACTATGTTCATTGCGTTTCACTGTTGCAGTCATTACTGTTGGGTTGAATCCCAAAGCGGAGGATGGGTGGCTGGGCTAAATAGGATTAGGAGAGGCTATGAGGCCCTGCAGAACTGCAGTGGCAAAGCCTGCTCTGGATTTAGAGTAGAGAGGTAAGTGGTAGTGCTTTGTAAAAGTGTGCACTGAACTCCAAGTTGCAGCCTCAAGATGTCTTTGGTTGGTACTCCTCTGAGGAAGGCTGCTGAGGTGGCTGCTGCTCTGGTGGGAGTGTGGCCTAATGCCCTTAGGCAATAATTTGCCATGCTGTGAGTAGCAGAAAAGAATGCAATGGCCTATCCATTTTGAAATAGTCTGTTTCGAGATAGCTTTTCCTTGTGATCCTGCAGCATATGCCACTAAAAGTTGCTCAGTCTTTCTGAAGGCTTTAGTTCTGTCCAAGTAAAAGTGTAGCTGTCTGTGTATGTCCAAAGAATGCAGAAGTCTCTCACCCTTGTTCTGTGGTTTTGGATAAAAGGTAGGCAAGTGAATGGTTTGGTTGAGGGCCACACTGGACACCACCTTAGGCATAAATGTAGGGTTCGTCCTCAGGGAAACCCTGTCTGGATGGAAAATGATAAAAGGTTCCACAGCTCTGAGACTCGTCTTGCAGAGGTTATTGCTAGGAGCAGAGCTGTTTTCCAGGATAAGAATTTTACATCGGCTGTTGAAGCTGGCTCAAAAGGAGGCAGTGTGAGTTTTTCCAAGACATAATTGAGGTCCCCCATGCAGGGATTGGTGCTCTCCTTGGAGGTCTTATGTTTTTGGCCCCTCTGAGGTGCTGCCTTATTAAAGGATGAGAAAATATAGGTGGTTCCGTATTGTAATGGGCTGAAATGGCAGAGGCATGAATCTTAATTGATGAAAAGGATAGGCCTTTGTCCAGCATCTCAGTTAAGTATTGTAAAATCTGAGGAATATTTGGTACAGACGTGTCAATTCCTTGTTCCTGGTTCCAAGCACAGAATCTCTTCCATTTTTCTGTATAAGATTTTCTGGTACTGGGCCTCCTGGTCTTCAAGATAACATCCATTACCGCTTTGGAAAGAAGATTGTTATGAAAGGCTACATTATCTGCCATGCTGCCAGATTTAAGGTCCTGAGTTGGCTGTGCAGGATCTGATTGTTTTGTTGGGTCAGTAAGTGAGAAGTTTGAGGCAATGTCCAGGTTGGACCTTGAGACAAGTTCTTTAGGATTGGGTACCAGTGCTGGCGTGGCCAGTATGGGGCAATCAGTATCATTTTTGGCTTCTCTTGTCTGACCTTCAGGAGTACCTTGGAGAGGAGAGGCAGTGGAGGAAAGGCATATGCTGTTAGGTTTTTCCAGCTGAAGGATAGGGCATCCACTTTCCATGCTTGCTTGTGATAAGTCCTTGTGCAGAATCTCCGTAGTTGGCAGTTGTGAAGGGAGGCAAATAGATCTATGTCTGGGCATCCCCATTTCCTTGTTATCATGCTGAAGACTTGTGGATCCAGTTTCCACTAGTGGGGATCCATGAGGTTTCTGCTTAGTTCATCTGCCAGAGTATTTATTTTTCCTGGCAGGAATTGTGCTTGCAGGTGAACTTGATACGTCAATGCTGTGTCCCACAAAGTCATGGCTTGTCTGCAGAGGGGATAGGAATGTGTGCCTCCCTGCTTGTTTATGTACCACATGACTGTAGTATTGTCCGTTTTTATCAGTAGTTGTCCGGGATGAAGTAAATCCTTGAAAGCTGTCAGGGCATTCTGAACAGCTAGCATCTCTTTTTGATTGATATGAAGATGCATCTGGCTTACGGGCCATGTGCCCTGAATACATTTTCCTGCCATGTGTGCTCCCCAGGCATAATCTGATGCATCCGTTGTTAGTGACTGCCTGGCTGTGGGTAAAAGTGAATGACTGTCCCTTGTTGTGGTGACAGGCCTGTGCCCACCATCGAAACTCCTGTTGCAGACAGGGAATGATGGTAATTAATGTTTCCAGGCTGTGGCAATGTTGAGTCCAAACACTTTTTAGATACCATTGTAGTTTCCTCATATGCAGTCGGGCATATGGAATTAGCAGAATGCAGGATGCCATGAAGCCCAAGGCCTGCAGAATTTTTCTTGCAGATAACTGGGTCTTTGTTGCCAACATTTTGAAGAAGTCAGTTGCCTTTGTTTGTCTGGCGTGAGATAAGCCACCTGGGCAGTTGTATTTATGCTTGCACCCAGGAATATTATCTCTTGAGAGGGTACTAGTTTTGATTTCTTTTCGTTTACTGTGTATCCTAGGCAAAGTAGTAGTCTTTTTACAAACGCCAGATGCTTTAGTAGAATGTCTTTGTTCTCTGCTTGAATAAGGCAGTCGTCCAAGTAGGGATATATTTGAATTCCTCTTTGTCTGCAAAATTCAATTACTGGTGCCAGGCATTTTGTGAAGACTCTGGGCGCAGTAGATATGCCAAAGGGCAGTGCAGAGAATTGGTAATGCAGTGAGCCAGCTATGAATCTGAGGTATCTTCTGCAAGATTGTCTGATTGGGACATGCAGGTATGCCTCTTTTAGGTCCAAAGTTACGAGCCAAGCCTTCTTGCCCAGCATGGGCAGTAGCTGCTGCAGAGTCAACATTTTGAATTTTGGGGCATCCAGAAATGTGTTTAGAATAGACAGGTCCAATATTGGTCTCCAGGCTTTGTCCTTTTTGGGCACCAAGAAAAGTCTCGAGTAAAAACCTTGTCCCTGCTCTTGTTGTGGTACCTGTTGAATGGCCCTCATGTCCATGAGGGATGAAACTTGCTTTTGTGCCTCTGCCCATTGATTGTGTGGCAGGTCTGGCATACCTTTTGCCCTTGGCAGGGTGTGAAAGTGGAACCTGTAGCCCTGAGACACTATGTTCAAGACCCATTTGTCCTAGGTAATCGTGCCAATTTGGTGAAAAAAGTGCTAGTTTTCCCCCTAAGGGGGCTGCCAAAAGATAAGTGCTTAGTTCTGGCAGAGGAAAGTCATTGGGACTGTTTCCTGTATGGTTGTGATTTGTCTTCCTGCTTTTGGAGGTAGAAGCACCCCATTGTTTAGGCCTGTATGAGCCTTTGGGCTGGGATCTGCCTCTGGGGCGTCTGTATCTGCCTCTTTGTGGCCTGTCTGACACTGGAAAGAACCAATTCCTTGTAGTACAGTTCCTGCTAAATCTTGGTGGTTGTACCTGTAGGAAATCCTTAACTGTCTGCATGGATTTCTCTTTATCCTCCATTTTCTTCAACACCTCTTCTGCCTTAACACCAAACAAAGTATCATGCTGTAATGGGGCATCCAATAATTTTGCTTTAACATGATCAGACAGATTCTGTTCCTTTAACCAAGCATGCCTTCTAATGACAGAACCCGTAACAACGGCCCTGCAAGAGGCCTCCAGTGAATCAAAACCACACTGCAAAATATGCTTTCCTACTTGTTCAGCTGCATGCAATAAATCCTGCCTTTCCTTATTATCAGAACACTCAGAATTTGCCAACATTTTCTGTTTAAGCAGTGATATTAAGTATTGCTGATATTTAAGCATATGAAACTGACAATTTAAAGCCCTTAAAGCCAAGGTAGCAGAAGTGTAAACTTTTTTCCCCATCTGTCCAGTGCCCTAGAATCCCTATCAGAGGGGACAGGGTTTTTTGCAGTGGAAGCCTTGACCCCTTTGGGACCCTGAGAAATAGTTTCTGGGTCAGCAGCAGAGCTTTTATATAGAAATTTATGAGAGTCTGGCACCCTGTAGTATCTGTCTGGCTTAACAGGTGCAGGGGGTAAAGAATCAGGAGACAGGCCGGACTCTGAAAATACATCTACAATGTCTAGAACAGGTGGAATAGCGAGAGGTCTGTGATGAAGTAGTAAAAGGAAGTCTCTGAGCCTTTTCTTAGATTCTGAGTAATCTTGGCTCTCCCAGTGAAAATGCTCCCTCATGGTATGTAGGGTTTCACCAAAAGAATAATCCTCAGGAGGAGAGGCTGAAGGAATAGATTCTTCAGCATCAAAATCCTCATAGGGAGGAAAAGAGTATTCCTGTTCAGAAGAGGAATCAGAGGAAATTGAAACCTGATCAGAAGAGTCATACTCTGTCTCTTGCCTAGGCCTCTTATCAGGAGGGGGATGGGAACCCCTGATCAAGGTAATTAGGTCTTCGGCCATTTTAAGCATCTGTTTCTTAGGCATGGAAGTCTGTCCAGGAGAATGCTGTACTTGTTTCTTTGTCTTTACAGCTGAAGTTGGCTTGACATACAATTGTGTAGGTCTGAAAACACCTTCAGAAACCGATGCCTGCTCAGCGGCTCCAGACCCATCTGAGGGAATAGTTTCCGAGAGTCCAATACCTTGAGTATCCAGAGGCCTAGTCGGCTCCATGTGGGAGTCGGAAGTGGCCTGTGGTTCTGAGGTAGCGGGCTTCAGGGGTTGCGAAAGCGCCTCACTGAGAACCGGCGACTGGCCTAGCGGGGGCCTCATCATCGGTTTTGTACCTCAGATGCCTATCCTTTTCCTTGCGCTTTTTATAAACTCCGGTCATCGGCTGCTCTGATGGCATTATATAATTAAACCTTCGGCCAAAGTAATGAAAGGCAAAATCGTACCGACACTTAATAGTGCGTTGGTTAAATCTAGCACAAAACCGACAGCTAGCAATGTCGTGATCAGGGCCTAGGCAAGGAATACAGTAAGAATGAAAATCCTTATGAGATATTTGCTTCCCACAAGAAATACAATTGTTAACTTTTTCTGACATCGGTGTGGAGCAAGAAAAAAGTTTCCCCAATGGGGTACTTAGCTTTCATGAAGACTTCGGATCTGAAATTCGATTTTGAAAATCTCAGGAGTCGGCCGACCGGCACTTGTGAACTGCTTTTGCTTCGGGCACCGCACGGCAAGAAAGACTGAAGAAAATGCCGTCGGCTGCATCTTTTATACCCTTGGTGCACTGACGTCAGGGAAGAGGCGACAGCAACAGACGCCGGACCTAGACTTTGGAATTCGGGCCGACTGCGGGTAGCCTGCCAGCAGGATAACCCAACAGTAATGACTGCAACAGTGAAACACGATGAACATCTCTCAACAACTGAAGCAACTGGGGAAGGGGCTAGAGTGCACATTTACAAGTTATAGTACCTTTTCTCGACCTCTGTGATCTGCCTAGACTCTCACTTAAAAGTGCTTCATGTTTAAACCATCTCCCCAAAAGACAGTTCTTCCACAGGAGAGTCAAGTGAAACAGAAGTCATCATCAGGAGGGATGTGGCCAGGAAAGTGGATTTGAGAGGAACAGGCTAGGGGAATGGTCAAAATCAGAAACTTCATCTTCACAGGAAGATGAAACCACAGCAGTCTTTTTAGGATTGGGGGGAGGGGGTTGAGAAGAAAAAGAATGATACTTCAGGGCCAAAATGGCCTTGAACAAACCCTGAGAAAAGTCTATTCATTCCTTTTTTCCTCCTCCTTCCTCTAAGGAAGATACATGCCTAGCTTTTTGCCATTTCTTTTTTGGTGTGATGGCAGCCTGAGCCGTGTATGATGGTTCAGATCCCTGACGTACCTCTATTAGTTTATCTGAGGCCTCTTCCCATACTATCTATGGAATGCCTTCTGGAGCCTCTGAGATGATCATTTTCCTCAATCGTAAAGCCCTCTGATGCCAAACTGGCCCTCCAGAAGGGTCTAGATAAGAGGGCATCTGAGGTGCAGTCTGATGTACTGCGGATTCTAATACCTTAGCAGGTAAGTCACAATCAGAAAGAGTCAACTGAGTCTCAAGCCTAGGCTTTTTAAGATTTTTCTTAAGGGAAGGAGGTATATCTGGGAAGCAAAATCCACCATCTTAGAATGGGACATGCATGCACGAGGACAAATGGAACTGCAAAGTCTTGGGTACAAAAGACTGACAAATGGAACAGGTCTTGTAGTGATGTTCTGCTCCTAAGCAAAAAAAAAAAAAAAAAAAAAAAAGACTGAGTATGCAAGTCTTTGTATAGGAATTGCCTACCACACTTACAGTTAACCCTCTTAGCTCACACCTAATACTGACAAGGCAAGACAGTTTAAAAAAATAAAGGAAGGTTCCCTAATGGGGTACTTATCTAAAAATTCAAAGCAACAGTATTAACAACTAAATGATAAACAATCCAAATAGTCCAATGGATATACAACCTGTGTTCAAGCTGGCGGCGAGATAGTGTGGGGGAGTTGCACTCTTACATCTGCTTATATGCCACTATGCTTTATGGTCTTATGCCCTCCTATATGTCACTATACTTGTGCGGTGAGGTCACACATTGGACATACAATCCTGGGAAGGTAAAGGTTTGGTACCCCGAGCCGGATGTCAGCAGTGATAACCCATTGGATACGAATACTCCAACAGTGATTTCGGTCAGGACATCCCATCATTCAAGCCAATGAGTATAGAACACGCACAAGGCCTAAGCCATTTCTCTGACCTTCATACATAACAAAGAAAGCAAACAACTCTTGGATCACTCTGTTGTCCGAGACTTTCATTTCTCAAGAGAAGGAATTTGATAAAACATTTTACAGTTCTGATACAGACTAGTTAAAGGTCCTGCAGCTGTCCCAGGCCTATAGACTGAGTTTTCTTTTTCAGCAATACATTTTTTACATCACAATGTATACAAACAATGAAACAGTAAATAAGTTACTCTGATGACATATGTACAACCCCATCTGCTAAAACAGATGCAGAAAAAGGAACAAGGAAATAACGTACTCGCAGCTAATTGGAAATATACTTGGACAAAGCACTGCATACATAGCCTTAGCAAGGAACACTGGACTTTTTAACATCCACAGAAAACAAAGGCTTACATCCTAATGGAATCCTCCCTCTTCCCTGTACATGGAATCTCATTTGCACTTCTGCCATGGTACTTCTTTCTGCCCTCAGCAAAGTAAAACACCACTGACAATGAAAAATTTACTGAAATCTTTTATTACCTCTTCTCAGCATTGTCACACAAGTGTCATAAAGTTAAGTGTGTTCGGCTCAGATTTAATAATTAAGTCTGACAGTGCAGCTCAAACATTCCACACAGAACTGCTCGAGTCAGAAACCAAAGAAGAAACTCTAAATTCTTAGACAAAATCTATTTCTCTGAAACCATTTTATGTTTGCCCCTAAATCAAAAAATGACTTGTTTTAAAAAATTACAAATATAATTCTCTCTCCCTCCCCTTTTACAAACTGGTTTTGCTTTCCAGTCCGTACCAGTTTCTTTTGAGGCAGAATGGAAGAGAGAGAGACAAAGCACCTGCAAGCTAGGAGTCAAACGTCAAGATATTTAATATGACAGATAAAATTCATTTTTAAAAATGGCATGTACTTAAAAGACAGAAACAATAAATACAGCAAAAAAATTTCATAAATAAAAAAATTTACATTATAAAAAACAAACAGATGTAAATGAACACCACAAAATTAAACCAATTATTTCTAAGATAGTAAATCTTAATGTGAAGTGTTGGTATGCCTAAAAAATGAAGAAAAACAAACAAACACAAAAAAGACAAAGAAAAATCACAATATACAAACACATATACAATACTATCACAAAATTAAGAAATTCCTGCTAAAACCCGTATCTTTTTCCATTCCAAGCCACCGTCCACTTTTAATGCTTTGAAAAACAATGGATTTTCCCCAAAAAGTCTAAAAGGCCAATGTGGTGTCGTGCCAGGTTGTTTTAAGAGACAAAAATAATAAAATTCAAGTGATTTTTTTTAGTTCTTCTTTTTCTGTCCAATTCCAGAATGCAAAACTGCAAGATTCCCATCAAAGTCACTGCTGAGTGGCTGCTGGTTGCAATCACAAGGTAAGTAAAAAGGCTGTAGACAGTAGTTCACCAGGCTTCCTGGGTATCCAATCAGCAGGCAAAGTCTTGCGTAAACAGCTCTGCAAGTGGCAGATACAGTGCAGTGAACAGGCAACTGACTGATCTGCTAAGTACAATGGTTGTCATTGGTTGTGCCGGGCATAGGGCTGCTATGGCTTTGGGAGAGTGAAGTCATCGGGACACTGCAGATCCAGTCTGTGGAACAGAATGGGACACCAGTGAGTGAAACAAGAATGACAACCATCAAGAACACATCAACAGCATATACTATAAATTTAGTCACTACAGTTTAGGGCAAAAAGAACGCCGTATGCATTAGAATGTCTGATGCTAAATCACTGCCAAACTCTCCCCTGTATAGGTCACCATAAGTAAAAGTATACAAGTACTGACTTTGTGGAATGGTTACTGCAGTCTCAGCCTCCCTACTGCCATTCCAGCTTCCCCCATTCCCGATGTAGGAGCACTGACTCTGAGGAGCAGTTACTGCAGTCCCCATTGTAGGAGCACTGACTATGGGGAGCAGTTACTGTAGTCCCCGTGTCCCAGACCCCCCTCTCCAACAGGGACTGCAGTACCCAGTTTTTTTTCCAGCAAAAATCACTGCAGGAACACTATGTAGGGACTTCTCAAATACACTGAGATTTCAGACTCTCCCTGCAGGGAACAACTGTACACAATAATGTAGGAAACGAGGACTGTGAGTAGGGCTCCTATCTTTTTTCAAATGCCCAAAGTGGGATATTTTTCTAGAAGTGTGAGATTTTGCAGGACAAAATATACCCAGTGGCCAGTGAAAAGGACAGTGCTTCAATTTTTTGACAAAAAAGCTTTTTCTTGTAACATTTGAGTTGCTTATGCTATTTTATATAACATTTAGGTGTTTCAGATACAAAACTGTTTTATGCAACTATTAAAGAAAACTTAGAATAAACTTTTGTACTAAAATCTAAGGACATTTACCATTTTTTTATTTTTTGCAGGACACAGGTGCCAAAGGGGGACAGGTGGTAACTCATAACTGTGAGGGGCATCCCACTGCTTCTGCAATCCTAGTGTCTCCCCTGCATGGAATGCATTACCTAACGGCACAAAAGTGATTATGAGGGACCTTACACAAGCTACTGCAAACCCAGCCTCTCTCTGTCTGCAGGAACTGCAGTACCTGGTGTAGAGAGATGACTATGAAAGACCCCCCCCCACACACACACACACAGGTAATGCAATCCCAGCTTCACCCAACAAAGGTAACTGGAGCAGCACTGTAAGAGTACTCTCAGAGGTTCTTACAGGTAATGCAGGGGTCACTGTAGGCAATGGTGTACAAGCATTAAACTCTGATGGAGCATACACCAACTCTAGTTTCAGCTTCTCCCAGCAAGCATCAGTGTAATATACAAACAAAGATGTCAGATGGAAAAACTTTCTATAATCTAATAGTCTACCTGTAGCTTTCAACCAACATTTTACAGCAGCCCCCCCCCCACCTCCTTCCATCCTTCATTTGTATCATGCACTCTCAAATGAGTCTGTTCTGCCACAATTTAATTCCCACTCCGGCAGCACATTCCCCACATACAGTATTCTCTCTGCAATGAGAATGTAAGTGACTTTAGTACTAGCTTTTAGGGGCAACCACAAACCTGCTGCAGGAGTTCTGTCTGTGGGTAAGCACATAATTACTGTAGTCCAGTTCTTACTGCAATGGTCACCCCTCAGGTATTGGTGCCACTGTACTGACTGCATGGGTGCTCACAGTAACTGCACTCCCAACATATTTCCGCAGAAGTCACTGTAGTAGTAGTAGTAAACAGTAGCAATAGGAACACTGTGGGGTAGGGCACACCTAATGCAGTCCCAGGCTCTTCCAGCAGGGGTCAGTGTAGATAACACATCAGGAGCACTGACTGCAAAGGAGCTCACATCTGCCACTTACAGCAAGAGAAATTCTAAATAATGATGTAGGAACACTTGACTGCACGGGTACTCACAGCAACTGTACCTCCAACAGGTAATAGTGTAGGAGCACTGCAAGGCAACACAAATCTACTGCTTACTGTGAAAGCCCAACCTTTTTGTGCCCTGTTCACAACTGTTCAGGAAGTTAAGGGAGCCAAACCATCTTAAACTTCGCAGAAGAGGAAAAAGGGCTGGTCAATCCTGCAAAGCACGCACTCACCAACCATGAAATGACGTAAGAAAATGAGATGTGTGTTGCTTTAGCTAATACAGATGTCTGTGAATTCACTGCTGACACTACAGGGACATATCCTGATCCCAAGTGTGGTCTATTCCCCCAAGATACCCTTTTGCTATGTATTAAAGGAATTTCTTTTTTCTGGAACCACAGGATGTGCCTGACTACTCCCACACTCTTGCACCCAACTAACACATTCATTATTCCACTGAGTCAAGAGCACTCCGGCCCATTTGTTCTCTGGTGAAGGAAGCCAGAGGAAATTATGCTTAGCTGATAGCTTTCCATGGAGCCCTAGAAAAGTTCTTATGCAATGACTGGAGTAACTTGGATCCAAAGGGACTATCGAAGGCAGGGCACTGACAAATAGGACCATGGACTAGAAAGAGCAATTTTTTTTTCCCATTTTGCAGTGCCTACTGTTTTGTTGGGAGGATTATATGTGTGTTTTCTTCTTCCTTAAACTGATGGACAGTTCACTGTCTGACAACAGGTAGACACCGCCTGTGTATGCTTCAGACAAGCTATAAGATTATGGGCACTACATAGCTACATTTTCTTATTAAAGGTTTTACATGCTTGCAAAATGAGACCTGGTAATCATCACCCAAGCAGAAAGATGACAGCTTGGGGTGGTAGTTGTAAGATCATCATGGGCCACAGGGCATTGTGGGGGTTAAAAAATGTAAGCAAAATTAATCATGGCTGGGGAAATTACAAACAGAGAAGTAAAGACCAAAACAGGGTATTTAACACTTTTAGAATCACTCAGGAAAAACACTGATGGACTTGTGTAACAAGCAATTACTCACTTCTAGCCCCCCCAATACTGAAAATGGGAGGGATCCTCTCCTCTCTATGGTTAGCCTTCCTGCTGGCATCCTTGGCTTAAGGAGATGTCAGCTCAACTTTGAGAAAACTTGACTTCTTTAGAAGACACCCATAACTAATGTCTGCATGTGGCTAATCCTATGTATTATATAAAATACTGTAACAGCACTAAATACGAACTACAGTACACACGACTGCACACTTCTCACCAGGATGAAGTTGTCGTAGACTTGCATCAGCTCTTCCACACGGTACTGCTCCAGTATCACAACAGAATTGAGGGAGGCACTTCGCTTAGGGGCACAGTCTTCACAATGCACCATATACACCTTCTTATTGCCATTCTCACTCGTTACAAACAAGATGTTGAAGACTTCAGTCTAGACACCACAACAAAGATTAATGAATTAAAGGGCTGAGTAACACTGAAGTTAAGTGCTTAAAAAACTCTGCGTTCAATATATGTTAAATACATAAGTGGAATACACAAAGTACAGGACAAAACAGGACCTTACTAGATGCATTTATGCTATTCTGTTATGTAGTACCACTGCTCAGTACCATGTGCTGCAATCACTAAGTAATACTACAGATGTTAATCAATAAATCTTTGCTGGTTATCTATATCAAAAACAATCAATTTCTTTCATAATTATTAGGCTGGTTTGTGATCTACGCAAGTTAAAGCATCTGCATTACAAACATTCTTTAGTAGTAGAAAACAAATCTGTTCAATAAAACCATACAGTTGCTTATTAAATATAACATCTAAGTTTACCGATTTTGTAAAAGATTCATCAATTTTACAAAAATATTACATCAAGGAAGTACAAATATTCTGTCACAAATGTATCTAGTATAAAACACTGCCAGACAGTAAACACATATTATCATTAAACATCAAAATAAACAGTTGGATACCTTCAAGAATGATGAATTATGTTAATTACAACAATATATCCTGTCTGTAGCTAATTATCTGCTACGCATATCAACATGACCTTTTTCAGACAAACTTCACAACTCTGCTGAGGCTCAGGTACGCAGTTTTGCTGAGAAAGTTGAAGCACTATCACGAACAATGACTTCAGTTAGACAGCCATAAATCTGGCAGCAAAGACAAAGTACAGTTGTGTACACTTACCATAAATGTAGATGTTAGTGTATTCACTGTTGCAGTCATCGCACTTGGGTTATCTGCCTGCAGGTAGCCCCTCAGTCAATCCGAATACCAGAGTCTTGGGATTTCTGCATCTGATGCTGTCTCCTCTTCCGTGACGTCAGATCGTCAGGGGTATAAAACATGCAGCCGATGCCATTACATCAGTTTTTCTTGCCCAGATGTCAGGAGCCGCCAAAATAGGAAGCTATTACATGGTGTGGGACACCTCCAGTAAAAAATAAATGCCCCTGCCATAAAAAATGGCCATAAAGAGGATAGGTAGAAAGGATAGAGAAATCCAGGGGGCTGGAGGGAGGGAAACCAGGACTGCAACAGTGAATATACTCGAACATCTACATTTATGGTAAATGTACACAACTATACTTTGTTCTTTGTGGTTCACTGTTGCAGTCATCACACTTGGGTTGATTCCCAAAGCTAAGGAAGGGTGGAGGCTGCCAAGAAGTGTTAGGGCTGGCTAGCAGGCCTTGTAAGACTGCTGTAGCAAATCCAGCTCTGAATTTAGAAAAAAAATAGGTCAGTGGTAATGCTTGGTGAAGGTGTGTACAGAACTCCAGGTTGCAGCTTCCAGGATGTCCCTGGTAGAGACTCCCCTGAGAAATGCTATAGAGGTTGAAGTAGCTCTAGTGGAATGAGTTCTGATGCCCTGAGGGGTAGGTTTTCCATGGTGCTTGTAGCAAAAGCAGAATTGGATGCAGTGTGCTATCCATTTGGAAATGGTTTGCTTCGAAATGGCCTTGCCCTCTGCCCCTGTAGCAAAGCTGACTAGCAGCTGGTCAGATTTTCTGAAAGGCTTAGTCCTGTCACGGTAGAACCTGAGCTGTCTGTGCACATCCAAGGACTGCAGGATCCTTTCCCCTTTATTCTGAGGATTAGGGAAAAAGGTTGGCAAATGGATGGATTGGTTTAAAGCCACACTGGATACCATCTTGGGGATAAAGGATGGGTTAGTCCTGAGGGAAACCCTGTCAGCATGGAAAATAATGAAGGGCTCCACCACCATTAGTGCCTGTAACTCAGACACTCTTCTTGCTGAAGTAATAGCTAGAAGTAAGGCTGTTTTCCAAGAGAGGAATTTTAACTCTCCTGAAGAAGCAGGTTCAAAAGGGGGGGGGGGTGAGCTTCTCCAGTACAAAGTTATGGTCCCAGGCTAGGGTGGGAGCTCTCCTAGGGGGCCTTAAATTGTTAGCTCCTCTCAGGAACTGTTTGATGAGAGGGTGAGAAAAGAGAGGTGGGCTCAGTATTATAATGAGCTGAGATGGCGGAGGCTTGAATCTTAATGGATGAGAAGGATAGGCCTCTGTGGAGCAGCTCTGCTAGGTAATCAAGGATTTGAGGTAAGGTGGGCACAGCTGTGTCCTTTTCTTGACACTAACTCCAAGAACAATAACTTTTCCACTTTTCAGCATAAGATTTCCTAGTACTAGGCCTTCTGGCCTCAAGGATGATGTCCAGCACCTGTTTGCTGAGGGATGCTGGTGGTGTATTCAGGGGATAATTCAAAGCAAAAAATAATTGGACCAGCAGACTGTGGCAAAACATGAATATTTAATATTATATACTAAAGACACATACGAGAAAAACAGACCAGTTTCGGCATGATAAATCACATAGCCTTCATCAGTGTAAAGAACAGGAATAAACCAATTCCTTACATATTCCCTAACACAAGACAACATAATCGTGACTGATTAAAGGTGCTAATTTAGTCCAGATGCTAACAGACCCCCCCCAGCTTAATGATCCATTTTTTCTCTTTTGTATTTAGCATCTCATGCCAGCCTGTCTTGTTAAATCTAATGCCCAAAATTCGATCAATAATTATAAAATTGAAAAAAGCACTTTTATGTACTGTAGTGTATTTATAAATGGGCATTAGTAATCTTTTGATGTTTTATATCACAAAAGTGCTCAGAAATCCTAAATTTAACCGGCTGAGAGGTTTGCCCAATGTAGAAGGCTGAACAATTACAGGTAGCTAAGTAAATCACCCAATCTGTTTGGCAATTAGCAAAAAAAATAAATGTTATAAACCTGGCTAGTGTTTTTACTACTGAAGCACTTAGTCTTCATGACCCTTGGACAGTAAGTCTAATGACCACAAGGAAAGCACCCTACTACTGGATCCCCCAAGAGTGTAGTTTGAAAAGAGTCTTTCTTATGACTAGGCCCATGTTTATAATGATTAAACTAAGAAGCCAAATTCCTACCCTTCCTGAAGGAGAAATGGCATCTACTCTCCAACAGTTCAGAGAGCTTAGTGTCTGCCAACAGGATGTTCCAATGATGCATCCAAGGAAGCTTTAGAAGACTTCAGGTTTGAAACTCTAAAAACGAAAATGTCAGGTAGTGGCCGACCGGCACTTGCGGACTGTTTCTGGCTCCTTCTCGGCAAGAAAGACTGATGTAATGGTGTCGGCTGCATGTTTTATACCCCTGACGTCATGGAAGAGGCGACAGCATCTGACACAGAAATCCCAAGACTCTTGTATTCGGGCCAACTGAGGGCTACCTGGAGGCAGATAACCCAAGTGTGATGACTGCAACAGTGAAACATGAAGAAAGTACAGTTGTGTACACTTACCATAAATGTAGATGTTCGAGTGTATTCACTGTTGCAGTCATTACATTTGGGTAATGCTGCTGGCAGGTTGCCCTCAGTCGGCCTGAATTCCAAAGTCCTGGGTCCTGTGTTGGCTGCTGTCGCCCATTCCCTGACGTCAGGTCGTCAGGGGTATAAAAGATGCGGCTGACGCCATTTTCTTTAGTTTTTCTTGCCCCAGATGTCAGGTGCCCCCTAAAAGGCTAGCCAATATATATATATATATATATATATATATATATATATATATATATATACACACACACACACATATATATATATATATACACATACATATGCAGCAATATAAACTTTCCCTTTATCTACAAGCAAATACACCACATAGGTTGTATAAATCAGAGAAGGAGAGATAGATTCCATCAGAAGAAAGGGGGATGGGCAAGGCAATACACTTGAACATCTACATTTATGGTAAGTGTACACAACTGTACTATGTTCTTCGTGTTTCACTGTTGCAGTCATTACATTTGGGTAGAGTCCCAAAGCTATGGATGGGAGGCTGGAGCTAAACAGCATTAGGAGTGGCTATGAGGCCCTGCAGAACTGCAGTGGCAAAGCCTGCCCTGGATTTAGAGTAGAGTGGCAGAAGATAGTGCTTTGTAAAGGTGTGCACTGAACTCCAAGTAGCAGCCTCTAAAATGTCCTTGGTTGGTACTCCCCTGAGAAAGGCTGCTGAAGTGGCTGCAGCTCTGGTTGAATGTGGCCTAATGCCCTTAGGCACTGGCTTGCCATGGTGCAAGTAGCAGAAACGAATGCAGTGGCCTATCCACTTTGAAATAGTCTGCTTTGAGATAGCCTTTCCTTGTGATCCTGCAGCATATGCCACTAGTAATTGCTCTGTCTTTTTGAAAACTCTGGTTCTGTCCAAGTAGAATCTAAGCGGTCTGTGAATGTCCAAAGAAAGCAGAATTATCTCCCCATTGTTCTGTAGATTTGGATAAATAGCTGGCAGATGAATAGTTTGCTTAAGAGCCACACTGGACACCACCTTAGGCATAAATGTTGGGTTTGTCCTCAGAGAGACCCTGTCTGGATAAAAAATGATAAAAGGTTCCACAGCCATGAGTGCTTGAAGCTCTGAAACTCGTCTTGCAGAAGTTATTGCTAGGAGCAGAGCTGTTTTCCAAGACAAAAACTTTATATCAGCAGTAGCAGCTGGCTCAAAAGGAGGCAGGGTGAGTTTTTCCAAGACATAGCTGAGGTCCCATGCAGGCACTGGTGATCTCCTTGGAGGCCTTACATTTTTGGCTCCTCTGAGGTACTGTTTCAACAAGGGATAAGAAAAGATTGGTGGCTCTGTATTGTAATGTGCCGAAATGGCAGAAGCATGAATTTTAATAGATGAAAAAGAGGCCTTTGTCCAGCATCTCAGTTAAGTATTGGAAAATCTGAGGAATATTTGGCACAGATGTATCAATTCCCTCTGCCTGGTTCCAAGCACAGAATCTCTTCCATTTTCCAGCGTAAGATTTTCTAGTACTAGGCCTTCTGGCCTCCAAAATGACATCCATCATAGCTTTACTGAGAGGTGTGTTTTGTATGACTACATTATCCACCATGCTGCCAGGTTTAAAGTCCTGAGTTGGCTGATCTGATTGTTTTGCTGGGACAGTAGATGAGGTATTTGAGGTAAGGTCCAAGCTGGGCATTGAGACAAGTTCTTTAGGATTGGAAACCAGTACTGGCGGGGCCAGTCTGGGGCAATCAGTATCATTTTTGGCTTTTCCTGTCTGACCTTTAGGAGTACCTCAGGGAGGAGAGGCAAAGGGGGAAAGGCATACACTGATAGGTTCATAGGTTGGTACTAGGCTATCAGCCCTAGGGCCTATACAAGCCTAGCCATAACCATTCCCTGGCTATTTCTTCCCACACTATTTACTTCCCTGGACCCCTGTCTAGCAGGGCGACTGATGTGATCCCCGAGGTGAATTTCCTTTCTTCCATCCAATCGTCAAGGTTCCTTTTGAAGAGGGCCAAAGAGGCACTCTGCTTGACATGTATGGGCAATCTATTCCAGAGTCTGGGGAGTTTTTGGGTCAGGAACCTATCCCTCCAGCATGTTTTGTTTATTGTGATAAGGTTTAGATCCCTGGAGCGTGTGGCTCTGAGGGATTGGGATTTCTTTAAGTGTAGCATGTCCAACAGCTCTGGGTTTGACATGGCCTTGTATGTTAAGCAGAGATCGCCTCTGAGTAGACGATATGCGACAAGAGTACAGCTGGAGTTTTTTAAGGCAGTCAGCGTAGGGCATCTGCTTTAGGCCTGTGATTCTTTTAGTGAGGTATTTCTGCGGCCTTTCCAGTTGTTGCAGATGTCTTGAGAGGTACATACCAAACGGGGTGTTGTATTCTATAATGGGTCTAATGAGGGATGAGTATAGTGGGACAATGACCTCCTTTTTTCTGGATGAAAAGCCCTTAGTGATGAGGTGTGCCACATAGAAGGATTTCCTGACTGTTGTGGCGATGTGGTTATCGAAGGTGAGACCACTGTCCACCTGTGTCCCTAAGTATCTTATCACATTTTCGGTGTTTAGTGTACTGCCACCTATATGGTAATTCACGGGTACATGTTTTTTTCCAAGGTGGATAATATACATTTCTTGGCAATGAGCTTGAGCCCATGGCTCTGGCACCAAGCATCTGTTTCTGTAAGGCCCTTTTGTAGAGTATCCACATCTGGGATTCAATAATGGCTCCCAGTTTGCAGTCATCTGCGAACTTTGCTAGCCAGAGTCCCTTAGTGTTGGCCTGTACTTCAGAGAAGTAGATGCCAAACAAGAGCTGTCCCAGGACTGAACCCTGAGGTACTCCACTTGTCACTTGTCTGGAGCTAGATTTGGAGTCAGCTACTTTTACAGTGTGGGTTCTATCAGTAAGCCAGTTAGCAACCCATTGGGTGATGTAGGGAATTAATGCCCAGCTTAGTAAGTTTATCTATGATTCCAGAGTGGGGGATGGTGTCAAAGGCCTTGGCAAGGTCTAGATAGGCTGTGTGGACCACTTTACTCTTGTCCATGGCTCTGGAGACTGATTCAAAGAAGTCAATCAGGTTCAGGAGACAAGATCGGCCCTTCACAAACCCAAACTGGGTGGGGTCCAGTGTTTGAAGGTTGCCAATGTCTTTGTTTATACGTTCCATGATAATACGCTCCATGGCCTTGCAGATAAGGCTCGTCAGACTGATGGGATGTTAGTTTCCAGGATCCAAGGTGGATTCCCCCCTTGTGGAGTGGGATAACTGTAGCTCTGCGCCACTCAGTGGGCACGAAACCTGAGGTGAGGCTATGATTAAACATGACACTTAGGTGACGTGCCAGTTCATATTTTAGTTCATGTAGTACACAGCCCGGGATGTCATCTGGTCCCATGGATGCTGTATTCTTAGCTTTGGAGAGTGCGTTTATAACCTGTGTGGCCGTTATTACTGGAATTTGGCAATCTTCTGGTACTGAGATGAGCCATTTAGGGGGTGAGAGGGGGGTGAAGTTGGCACTGAATCAATCTGCCAGGATATTGGAAATATCTTTGGGATCAGTATATTTAATGCCATTCTATTTTAGCTCAGAGCAGATCTGAGCATTGCCATTTAGATTCTTGACATAGTTATAGAATGCCTTGTGGTTGTCTTTGGAATCTTTGGCAATTTTATTTTCGTAACTAGCTTTGGAGGATTTTATGAGGGATCTCAGTTTCTTACTGAGGCTGGTAAGGAAGTCTTTTGCATCCTGGGATTTTCCTCTTTTTCTGCAATCTCTTTTTTTTTGTAAAGTTTGTTTATGGCAGCGGACCACCAGATTGGCTTCCTTTTTTTGGATGAGAGCATCTTGGTTCTATTTGGGATGGCACGATTCATGCATGAGTAGATGTGCTCGTACAGTGCCTTAGTGTAGGATGCAGCAGTTGAACTTTCAGTTCCCGTCTGCATGGGTGTCATGAAGTTCGTCACTTCTGACTTGAGTAGCATGAAGTTGGCTTTGGAGAAGTTTTTTTATGGAGGTTTCCTTACTGGGGGGTGGGGGTGGGATGTGGATGTTAAGGGTGATTAGCTTATGGTCAGATCTGACTAAAGAGGGGGTGACCATATGTGTGGAGCATCGATTTCCCATGTTGGTAATGACCAGCTCTAGGATATTGGAGCCCCTGGTGGGACTATGGATTAGTTGATCCGGGGCATTGGAATTTATGAATTCCAAGAACCGTTGGGCAAAGGTGTTGGTACATGAGCAGTTTTCCCAGTTAATAGCAGGGTAGTTAGTTAAAATCACCCAGTATCAGGGTGTTTGGTTCTATCTTTAATATTTTCCAGTATGTTTAGAAAGGTGTAGTGAGAATCTTGGGGTATGGTGGGGGATCTGTAGCAAGCTACAATTTGGAGTGCAGTCTTACCTAGTGTTAGTTGCACCTGGAGAATTTCAGATGCTTTGTGTTGGGCAACTAGCCTGGTGGTGTGAATATCCTTGGTGAATATTGACACTCCTCCACCTTTAGTGTTTCGGTCCTGGTTTGGTGGCCAAAAAGTGTGGTAAGAAATGCAGCCTGGTATTGCAGGGGTGCTCTCTGGAGCCTTGAACCAGGTCTCAGTTACTGCACAGATATCGATGTTCTCCATTTTTAGGAGTGCCGAGAGAGAGAGTGCATTTTGAGGTTTAGACTTCTAGCATTGAGTAGCATTACCTTCAGACTTTGCATGCTTGTACCCATTACGGTGGTGGTTTTGTCCTTTGAACTTTGCCTAAAAAAGGCACTACAGGGGTGGCAAGAGCCTTAGCCAGTAACCTGAATCCCAGGGGCAACAGGTGCAGACCATCTTTGGCAAAGCATCGTAGTCTGTCGATCATGTCATCCCAGCCAGACAGATACTGGATCCCCTTTGAATGACACCAGAAGCTTAGCCAATTGTTGAAGTCAATAATTTTGTCCTTATATTGCGGTATCAGTCTGGGCGAAGGCAGAATGCTACTCAGGACTAGGGTCATACCTGCCTGGGCCACATGATCTGAGAGCTCTTCCATGTCTCTTTTCATGTAGTCCAGGGAGGTACGTCTCAAGTCATTCACTCCAACATGGAAAATGGCAGAGTCATATTTGCACTTGTTGTGGAGTGACTTGAGTGCATGCATTATGTGGCGTATCCTGGCACCCAACAGGCAGCTGACTGTAATTTTCACCTTGTTTAACCTGGTGAGTGGGACATCAGTGTGTCGGACTATAGAGTCACCTATGACTAAAGTGTGTTAGGTACGTTGTCTTGCCTTAGGGGCTGTTGCTGGGTGGCATACTGGTGTTGTGAACTATGTGACACTTTGGTTGTGATTGGTGTTTGTTTGCGTTTCATCTTCAGAGGTCCTTGTTGCTTGGACAGGTTATAGTTAAGGGCCTCTGCATATGTGGACTTAGTGTTGCTATATGTGGGTGTTGGTGGTGTGGGTTTAGAAGGGCTATGTGTTGCTTGAGGTGTAGTGTGGGTGTTCACTTTCTCCTCTTGACTTTCTAGCACAATCTTGGGTGGAGAGAGCTTTGCTTCCATTTTGGCTATGTAAGTGCATCTCTCACAATTTTTAGTGTTGGGTGGTAGGAGGAGAGGGTTGTTTGTGTACATGAGGCAATTGCTGCATTGCCCAGCATGTCCAGATTCACCAGGTGGACAGGAGAAATCACCGGAAGCTGACCCTTGGACATGCCTGGTTTGGTGCTTTTTTTTTTTTTTTTTTTGGTAAAGTACAGGAGCTGTTTTCCCTTACCTTAGCAAGGTACTTTGCAATTATAGGCTGTTTAGTGCCTACTATTAATTTCTCTTTATTAACAAGGAGAGCTGAGTGCTTGTATCAGTTTAAGGCTTCCTAGTGCTTTCCAGCAGGTATTAGAGCAAGTGCTAGTCACAGGAATGCTTAAAGGTAAGAAGAAAAAAAAATGCACACTGCAGTATGCACTAGAGAAGTTAGATGTGAAAGTAGGTAACTTAAGTTTTACCTGTTTAAAAAGTTAAGGTTTAGTGGAGAGTTACTATTTTTAAAACAGCAAGATGGACTGAAAGGGGTGGTCACTTTTATATTCTGGTACTATGGAATACAGTATGATGGCCAATAAATTTAAATAGTTGAAGGGGAGGGATTTCAAAAATGATGACTTTGTGATTACTCACACAAGCCAGTGAAAGCAGAGAGGAAATAAGATAAATAGTCAAATTAACATAAGAGGCAGGCAACCAGAAAGACAATGGTATTTAACAAGACAACTGTAACTGGGTAGGAGGGCGGGAAAAAAATTCTGCCTGACTCAGAAGAGACAGAGCTGTGGTCTTTTTTGAAGTTTTAATATGCTGTTAAAGCAGAATGCAAGTAAAACACAAGAAAACAAACCACAGTATTCAAAATATAAAAAAGGAAATAAAGTAGAATCTTTTTAGCTGGTAGTTGTGAGGGGAGGCAAACAGATCTATGTCTGGGCACCCCCATTTCCTTGTTATCATACTGAAGACTTGTGGATCCAGCTGCCACTCGTGGGGATCCATGAGGTTTCTGCTTAGTTCGTCTGCCAGAGTATTTTTCCTTCCTGTCAGGAATTGTGCTTGCAGATGTACTTGGTAAGTTAATGCTGTGTCCCACAAAGTCATGGCTAGTCTGCAAAGGGGGTAAGAATGTGTGCCCCCCCTGCTTGTTTATATACCACATGACTGCGGTGTTGTCTGTCTTTATCAGTAGTTGTCCCGGATGAAGTAGGTCCTTGAAGGCTGTCAGGGCATTCTGAACAGCTAGCATCTCTTTTTGATTGATATGTAGATGCATTTGGGTTGAGGACCATGTACCCTGAATGCATCTTCCTGCCATGTGGGGCCCCCCAGGCATAATCTGATGCATCCGTTGTTAGTGTCTGCCTGGTTGGGGGTAATGTGAATGGCTGTCCCTTGTTTTGGTGACAAGCCTTTGCCCACCATTGAAACTCCTGTTGTAGGCAGGGAATAAGTGTAACCATTGTTTCCACGCTGTGGCAATGTTGAGTCCAAACACTTTTTAGATACCATTGAAGTTTTCTCATATGCAGTTTTGCATATGGAATTAGTAGGATGCAGGATGCCATGAAGCCCAAAGCCTGCAGAATTTTTCTTGCAGATAACTGGGCCTTTGTTGCCAACATTTTGAAATAGGTAGTCAGCTGCCTTTGTCTGGCGTGAGATAAGCCATATGGGCAGTTGTATTTAAGCTTGCACCCAGGAATATTATCTCTTGAGAGGGTACTAGTTTTGATTTCTTTTCGTTGACTGTGTACCCTAGGCATGTTAGAAGTCTTTTCACAAACGCCAGCTGCGGTAGAAGAATGTCCTTGTTCTCTGCTTGAATTAGACAGTTGCCCAAGTAAGGATATACTGTATTCCTCTTTGTCTGCAGAATGCAATTACTGGTGCCAGGCACTTTGTAAAGACCTTGAGCGCAGTAGATAAGCCAAAGGGCAGTGCAGAGAATTGGTAATGCATTGAACCAGCCTTGAATTTTAGGTATCTTCTGCATGACTGTCTGGCTGGAACATGCAGGTATGCCTCTTTTAGGTCTAAAGTCACAAGCCAAGCGTTCTTGCCCAGCATGGGCAGAAGTTGCTGCAAAGTCAACATCTTGAATTTTGGAATATCCAGGTATGTGTTCAAAACAAATAGGTTTAGTATTGGCCCCCAGGCCTTGTCCTTTCGGGGTACTAAGAACAGTCTTGAGTAAAATCCTTGTCCCTGCTCTTGCTCTGGTGCTAGCTGAATGGCCCCCATGTCCATGAGGGATGATACTTGTTTTTGTGCCTCTGCCCATTGATTTTTTGGCAGATCTTGCCAGCCATTTGCTTTTGGCAGGGTATGGAAATGGAACTTGTAGCCTTGTGACACGATATTTAAGACCCACTTGTCCTCAGTTATAATGTGCCAATTGTGTGAAAAAAGTGCTAATTTTCCCCCTAAGGGGGCTGCCAGTAGATAAGTGCTTGGTGCAGGCAGGGCGAAGTCATTGGGACTGTTTCCTGAATGGTTGTGATTTGTCTTCTCCAACTTTGGAGGTAGAGACCCCCCCCCCCCATTGCTTTGAGCGGAATGTACCTAGCACCTGGGATCTGCCCCTAGGTCTGCCCCTTTGAGGTCTGTCCGACACATGAAAGGACCAATTCTTTGTTGGCCAGTGTCTACTAAACCTAGGTGGCTGAACTTGTAAAAAATCTTTGACCGTTTGCATAGATTTAGCTTTGTCCTCCATTTTCTTTAACACCTCTTCTGCCTTAACACCAAACAAAGTATCATGCTGTAAAGGTGAATCTAATAATTTAACTTTAAGATGATCACGCAAATTTTGTTCCTTTAACCAAGCATGCCTCCTAATTACAGAACCTGTAACTGCGGCCCTGCAGGAGGCCTCTAAAGAATCAAAACCACATTACAAAGTATGCTTTCCAACTTGTTCAGCTGTATGCACTATATCCTGCATTTCCTTGTTTTCTGCACATTCAGAGTTTAACAACATTTTCTGTTTAAGCAATGCAATGACATGTTGCTGACATTTGAGCGTATGAAACTGACAGTTTAAGGCCCTTATAGGTAGCAGATGTGTAAACCTTTTTCCTCATTGTCCAGTGCCCTAAAATCTCTGTCAGAAGGGGTAGGGTTTTTTGCAGCGGAAGCCTTAACTCCCTTGGGACCCTGAGAAATAGTTTCTGGGTCTGCAGCAGGGTTTTTAAAAAGGAATTTATGTGAGTCAGGAACCCTGTAATATCTGTCAGGCTTAACAGGAGCTGGAGGTAAGGAGTCAGGGATAAGGCTAGACTCCGAAAACACATCATCTACAATGTCTAACACAGGTGGGATGTTAGTGGCTTGTGCTGAGATAGTAACAGGAAATCCCTGAGCCTCTTTTTAGATTCCGAAAAATCTTGACTCTCCCAGTGGAAATGCTCCCTCATGGTATGTAAGGTTTCCCCAAAAGGATAGTCCTCAGGAGGAGAAGCTGAAGGTATGGAGTCTTCAGCATCAGAATCCTCATAGGGGGGAAAAGAATATTCCTGATCAGAAGAGGAATCAGAAGAAATGGAAACCTGATCTGAAGATTCATAGTCAGTCTCTTGCCTAGGCCTCTTATCAGGAGGGGGATGGGAACCCCTAATCAGGGTAATCAAGTCTTCGGCCATTTTGAGCATCTGCTTTTTGGGCATGGAGGCCTGTCCACGTGGCTCTTGAGTTTGCTTCTTTGCTTTTGAAGGTGCTTTAGTCTTTGCCTTTGAAGTCAGTTTAATGTACAGATGTTTAGGTCTGAATACACCCTCAGAAGCCGGTGCCTGCTCAGCGGCTCTGGACCCATCCGAAGGAATAGCGTCCGAGGCTCCAATACCTTGAGTTTCCAGCGGCATAGCCAACTCCACGTGGGAGTCGGTAGTGGCTTGCGACTCTAAAGTAGCGGGCTTCAGGGGCTGTGAAAGCGCCTCACAGAACCAGCAACTGGCTTAGGAGAAGCTTCATCGTCGGTTTTGGGCCTTGGTTGTCTTTCTTTTTCTTTGCATTTTTTGTGAACTCCGGTAGTCGGATGGCTTTCCGACGACATTTCTGGATAATTAAACCTGTGTCCAAAGTAGTTTAATGCAAAATCATACCGACGCTTAATAGTGCATTGGTTAAATCTAGCACAAAACCGACAACCTAGAAAGTTATGATCAGGGTCTAGGCAAGGAATACAGTAAGAATGAAAGTCATTATGAGGTATTTGCTTCCCACTAGAAATACAATTATTAACTTTTTCTGACATGGGTTCTGGAGCAAGAAAAAAGTTTCCCCAACGGGGTACTTAGCTTTATAGAAGACTTCGGATCTGAAATTCAAACTCGAAAAATCTTAGAGGAGTCGGCCGACCGGCACTTGCGAACTGCTTCTGCTTTGGCCACCGCGCGGCAAGAAGGACTAAAGAAAATGGCGTCAGCAGCATCTTTTATACCCCTGACGAGCTGACGTCAGGGAAGGGGCGACAGCAGCCGATGCAGGACCCAGGACTTTGGAATTCAGGGCAACCTGCCAGCAAGACTACCCAAATGTAATGACTGCAACAGTGAAACACGAAGAACATCATCTACAAAGCAGAAATCACAAATGCAGATGGGAGCTGCAGTACTGGAAACTGCCAGCAGATGCCAGCAGTGGAAAGCTTTTATATGCACTAAACGAGAGCAGTGATATACAACTAAAAGAACCACAAACAATGGGTAATAAGCCAAATAGAACTGAAGTACAATGTTACAAACCATCTAATGGAGTCAGAGACACAAATTACAGACAGATATCTTACTTCAAAACAGGGACACAGAACAGCAGATAACATTACTGTGGCTGAATATATAAAATGAAAAATACAAAATATTTAGTTGCACTTCAGTTCTCACTGGCATGCCTGTGTGTGAATCACAACTTCATATTGTTGGCAAGTTCTCAAATACTTCAAAAATGTAATCATTCCAGCACTTGGAATGGTGACCTGAAAGGTTTGGATATGAATCTTATTTGACATATTCCAGTTTATGAAAGTCCTGATTCAGGGAGATTGCTGATGAATTCACTCTTTTCAATTCACTCTTTTCAACCTCTCGGTCAGATTACTGGTGTGTGTGTGTGTGTGTGTGTGTGTGTGTGTGTGTGTGGCCAGGTGGGGTAAGGCAGTAAAACAGTTATACAGGTACTTCTCTAGAGAGTACACGGGGGACAATGTGGGAAGAAAGGATAGACCAGGTTACCAAGCAAGGTTGGGAACTAAAACAATAACACTTTGGTGGTTAACAGTTATATGAGACTAGGAAATTCAAAACATTTACTTGGCCTGTTTCCTTACAGAAAGCCCGTTTTGTTTTCACTGACTTAAGCCTACCTACTCTGTTTTCATACTGTATTCTTCAAGGACCAATAATTTATCTCTTGATTTCATAACACATCAATATACATGTCCCCTGCTACTAAAACAACCACAGGAACTTTCTATGTTTGCATCCACTGAGCCACCTACACACAGAAGACCAACACCACTAGGTACAGGAAACCAGTGGTAACATTTCTCAAGTATCAAAGTAAATAGAACCACGTATCACACTACCCAATGGTCAAACTACAGACAGCTATGGGGAACACTATCCACAAGGGGAAATGGTGAATTACAGGAAACCAATAGGAACATTACTGATGAACAAAGTACACAGAATCGCATATAAAACTATGCAATTAGAAGGTAACAGGTAAAGGTAACATCAGTCACTGAGCAAAGTAAATGAAACCGTGCATAAGATTATAATGGGACTATGAAGTATAGGAAACCAAAGGCAACTGTACTCACTAAGCAAGGAACAAATAAGATTAATTAATTAATTAGCAAATTACGTGGAACCATTCTTAACACTACTCAATGAGCAAAAATATAACTATGGGCAACAACTTCCACCTGAGCAAACTGTGAGGAAACCAAAGGTACTAGAGTAAATAAAAATCAATGGTAACATTACTCACTGAGTAAAATATACATAGCCATGGGTTATCGATACACACCTAAGTAACATGCAAAGTATAGGAAATGAAATGTAACACGACGCAGCGATCTATGGAACTTAAGCCAACAGTGCACAGAAAGTGCACTGCAAAATGCAAGAAAACAACTATAATACTTAATGTGCAAATTTCAGAAAACCACTAACATTACCCACTAAGTAAAAAAAAAAGGAACCACTGGTAACACTTACTGAGTGAGCAAATATATGTAACCACAGGTAACACTACCAACTCAGCCAAGAAAAGGAAACCATACTTGGTACAAACCAAAATGGAAAAAAGTGAATGCCATGAGTAAGTAATGTTACCCACTAAGGAAAATACAGGGAACTACAGGGAACCTTACTCACTTAGCAAATTACATAGAACTGACACACACATAGAACATACACAGAAGTAGAGCTAACTTCCCCAACTCAACCCACCACTGCCTAACCCTCCATAAGCTTCAATGGCTTGAATTCTCCGACCACTTAAAACTGTCCCAATTACAGCTAACCCACCATATACTTAACAAACCCACTTCCTGGCCCTCCTTCTCAAATCTTTTAACACACTACTCCCCCCTTCGCCCCCTCTGTAACTCTGGGAAATTTATTCTAGAAATATTTACATCTAAACTGAACATAGGAAATCTATATAAATCTTCCATCTCAAAAATCTGGCACAGCCTACACTCTAACCTACGAAACATCACTCAAGCTACAAGCTTCAAAAAAGAAATAAAAATATTCTTCCAAACTAACTGGATATGCTCATGCCAGGGATCCTACCTGATCATCCTACTCCTATCCTAAATGCTGTATCATAATCATATTTAACTAACCTCTGAATTTCCTGTCTGGTTACTGCATAACCTTTTGATACCATGTATAACTATCATATATTACCTAACAACTCTTCCAAGTTCTGTAAGGTAATTGCGTTTCAACCATAGTATGTTTATTCCTTTGTTTACTGACTGAGCCATGTTATTTTTTTATTTTTATTCTTGTATTAACATGCTGTTTACTTATTCTTATATTACTGGAGCTTTTCTCCTCGGGCCTCCACTGAAATGGGCTATAATTGCTCAGTTGGACCTACCCGGTTAACAAATGCGAAATAAATAAATATCTGTGGGCAACCCTACCCACTAAGCAAAAATGCAGGGAACCATCAGTAATCCTATCCACTAAGGGAGATAAAAGAAAGCACTGGCAGTACTATCTCTAGTGAGCAAACTAAATGGAACAGTGTGCACTGTTACTCACTTAGAAAAGTACAGCAAAACATGGGGTATTATTATTCACTTACCAAATACAGCAAATGACAGGTTATGCTACCCTGTAAGCAGGGTACAAAGAATAATGCTACCCAATAAGCTAGGTACAAGAAGCCATGGACAATTCAACTAAATGAGCCAGGTAAAACTACTCCCACAGCCCAGTACAGGTAACATTACCCAATAGGTCAGGTACAGGTAACTCCTGTTAATATTACTCTTTGAATCAGATACATGTAACTATGGATACTCCCACCCAAAAAGCCAAGCAGAAGAAACTAGGGATAGGCCTGCACACTGAATCAGGTACAGAGAATTATGGGTAATACCACTGACAGCCAGGTACAGGTAACCAAAGGTAACATTATACACAGAGTCAGGCATAATGAACTATGGGTAATATTACCAACTGAGTATAGATAACCACAGATACAATCACCACTGAGTTATGTCAAGGGAACTACAACTAATACTACCCCCTGAGCTGGGTACAGGTAACCATGGGTAGTACTACTTACTAAGACAGGTATTGTTAACTACAGATAATAGTGACCATTATACCTGCTTCAGTCTGAAGGGGTCATATTAACTGTACCAACAAAAAGGTCTCATCACTGATACTATCCAGACAGGCATCTAATTCAGGAGTAATGTCAGTTACTGAGATATGCATTGTGAATCAAGACAATCAGTCTCAAAAGAAGCATCACCAGACAGGTGTTTCTTTACACTCAGACATCACTGGATGACAACATCACTTACTGTGTCATCTCCGCCACTCTCAGCAAGAGTACTACAAGTTGCAAAATGCCAAGGTACTTACAGCACACTCACTGTAGGAGGAGGCAGGTTTAATTACAGATTGTAAAATGCCAAGCTACTTGCATCACACTCAGTGGAGTAGTAGGCAGGCTCATTTACAGATTGTAAAATGCCAAGCTACTTGCATGACACTCACTGCAGTAGTAGGTGGGCACATTTACAGGTTGTAAAATGACAAGGTACTTACATCACACTCATTGCAGTAGTAGGCGGGCTCATCCTTCACTCGACTCTGATAGGTGATCTTCTTCCCAGCATTCACCAGAGAAGCACGTTGCAACTGGCATCTCTTCAGGGACTGCATCATGCAGTGCCTGCAAAAACAAACAAAAAAAACAAACAATACATCATGTGATGTCCACTCCAGGAAAGCACTTAACTCTGCTAGTGCCTCCCTCTCATGCCTGCTCCCGTGTACAACTGACTGTACTCACAAGTGGAGGAAGTAGTCCTGGAAATCACCATGCTTCAAACTTCTCCACAGTAAAATACCCTTCCCTACAACAGGGGTTCTTTATTTACAGAGGGCTAATATAAGAACACTTCCAAAGTCTTCTACAAACCCATATATACATCTCTTGACAAATGGTATCATCGCAAAGAAAAACACACACACCTTTTAGCGTGAAGCAAACAATCCTTGACATTCTAGCCATGAGTGAAAATCACAAACTGCATTCATAATGCCTCGTTACCACCAGAGTTGTAGTGTAGTAATGCAAGAGGGATGAGACGGAATTATAGTGGAAGAAAAAGTACAGTTGTGTACACTTACCATAAATGTAGATGTTAGCGTGTACTCACTGTTGCAGTCATCACACTTGGGTTATCTGCTTGCAGGCAGCCCTCAGTCAGTCCGAATACCACAGACTTAGTATTTCTGCGTCGGATGCTGTCGCTCCCGGACTGACGTCAGGTTGCGAGGGGTATAAAAACAGGCAGCAGACGCCTTTACATCAGTTTTTCTTGCCCAAATTTCTAGAGCCCCCCCCAACAGGGAGTTAAGTTATGGTGGGGGAAAACACCACCAGTAAAAAAGTAAATACCAATATCAATACTCTTGAAAGGGGGGCTAGTAAAAGGCATAGAGAGTTTAGAGAGAGAAAGAGAGAAAGCCAGGGGGCTGGAGGGAGGGAAAAGTACAGTTGTGTACACTTACCATAAATGTAGATGTTCGAGTGTATTCACTGTAGCAGTCATTACATTTGGGTAATCCTGCTGGCAGGTTGCCCTCAGCCAGCCTGAATTCCAAAGTCTTGGGTCCTGCGTCGGCTGCTGTCGCCCCTTCCCTGATGTCAGGTCATCAGGGGTATAAAAGAAGCAGCTGATGCCATTTTCTTCAATTTTTCTTGCCACAGATGTCAGGTGCCCCCAAAAAAGGGTAGCCAAATTTTATATATATATTCAGAAATACATTAATATAAATTTTACCTTCATCTATAAGCAAATACACCACATAGGTAGTATAAATCAGAGAAGGAAAGATAAGATCCAAAAGAAAAAGGGGAAGGCGGTGGTACCTGGACTGCAACAGTGAATACACTCGAACATCTACATTTATGGTAAGTGTACACAACTGTACTATGTCCTTCGTGTTTCACTGTTGCAGTCATTACATTTGGGTAGAGTCCCAAAGCTATGGTTGGGAGGCTGGAACTAGACAGCAGTAGGAGCGGCTATGAGGCCCTGCAGAAAGTACAGTTTTGTACCTACCATAAATGTAGATGTCCAATAGATATGCAACTGCAGTCCTGACATATGGGTTGTCCTGCCTCAGGCAGCCCCTCGATAGGCCGGATTCCAAAGTCTGGGTCCGGCGTCGGCTGATGTCGCCTCTTCCCCGACGTCAGAGCGGCTGGGGTATAAAAGCATCAGATGACGCCATCTTCTTCAGTGTTTCTTGCCCCAGATGCGAGGTGCCCTCCAAGGAAGGCTAAATTTAGAGAATGGATAAAATTCCAGACATGCACAATAGTAATAAACAGATACACCATAAAAGCTATCCCCAGCTAAGTTGGAAAAGGGGTAGTGGACCCAAAAAAGTAAATTACAGAGGGGTAGGAGGTTAACCTGACTGCAGTTGCATATCTATCGGACATCTACATTTATGGTAGGTACAAAACTGTACTATGTCCTTCAAGAATGCAACTGCAGTCCTGACATATGGGTTGAATACCATAGCCAAGCTGGGGGTGGTAGGATCTAAGAAAAAGATGGTGTAGCTAAAATGCCCTGCAGGACTGCCGAAGCAAAGCCTACTCTGGATCTGGAGTATAAAGGCAGGTTGTAGTGTTTGGAAAATGTATGCACGGAGCTCCATGTAGCAGCTTCTAGAATGTCCTTTGTAGCCACCCCTCTTAGAAAGGCTGTGGAGGTGGCTATAGCCCTGGTGGAGTGTGGCCTGATATTGGCTGGCGCACCTTTTCCATTTAAAGAGTAACAGAATCTGATGCAGTGTCCAATCCATTTTGAAATTGTTTGTTTGGAAATTGCCTTTCCTTGCACTCCAGCAGCATAAGCTACAAATAGTTGGTCAGACTTTCTGTTGGCCTTTGTTCTGTCCAAGTAGTAGCATAATTGTCTGTGTAAAGTGTGCAGCAGCTTTTCCCCTTTATTTTGAGGATTGGGAAAGAAAGTAGGCAGGTGAATTGCTTGATTTAGAGACACCCTGGATATCACTTTTGGCATGAATGAAGGATTGGTTCTTAAAGAAACTCTGTCCTGATGAAAAATGAGGAATGGAGGTACTGCGATGAGGGCCTGTATCTCCGAGAATCTTCTTGCTGAGGTAACTGCCAACAGGAAAACTGTTTTCCAGGAGAGAAATTGCATTTCTGAAGATGCTGCTGGCTCAAAAGGAGGAAGAGTTAATTTTTCCAAGACGAAGTTGAGGTCCCATGCAGGCACTGGTGGTTTCCTGGGAGGTTTGATATTCTTTATCCCTCTTAGAAACTGTCTTAGGATGTGAAAACACAGGTGGATCGCAGTTGTATTTTGCTGAGATTGCTGAAGCGTGTATTTTTATGGAAGAATATGAAAGGCCACTATGAAGCATTTCTGCCAAGTATTCTAGTATCTGTGGCATGCTTATTACTGATGCATCCTGACCCTTGTTGGCATTCCAGGTGATGAATCTCTTCCATTTGGCTGAATAAGTTTTTCTGGTGGAAGGTCTGCGTGCTTCCAGTAAGATCTCTTGAACTTTTTTGGAGAGAGAGATATGGGTGGAAGTCATGGGACCCTCCAAGCTGTCAGCTGCAATGTTTGCAGGTTGGGATGAACTGTCCTGTATTTGTATTTGTGCTGAGTTAGAAGCAGAGGCCATAGAGGCAGGGGCCATGGCTTGGTACGAGATATGCTCCTTAGTAATGGATACCAGTGCTGCCTTGGCCAGTCTGGAGCTATCAAAATACCTTTCGGTTGTTCTGCTTTGATCTTCAGTAACACCTTGGTTATTAATGGTAGAGGTGGGAATGCATAGATTGTCAGAGAATTCCAGCTGAAGGAGAGAGCATCCATTCTCCAGGCTTGAGGATGGTGTGTCCTCGAACAGAACTTCTTCAGATGATGATTGCGGTGAGAGGCAAAGAGATCTATGTCCGGCCTTCCCCATGCATGAGTTATTTGTGAAAAAATGTCGGGATGCAACATCCATTCATGCGGGTCCAAAATGTTTCTGCTTAGACTGTCCGCCAGAACATTGTCCTTGCCTGGAACAAACTGGGATTGCAACTGTAAGTTCAGTTTCAGGGCCTTTTCCCAAAGAGTCATTGTTAGTCTGCAGAGGGGTAAGAATGAGTGCCTCCCTGTTTGTTTATGTACCACATGACAGTGGTGTTGTGTGTCTTTATTAGCAGATGACCTTGTTGAAGAAATTTTTCGAAGGCCTCGATTGCATGAATCACTGCCAACATCTCTTTTAGATTTATGTGCAGATGCATTTCCGGGAGTCCATTGCCCTTGCATGCATCTGCCCTCCATGTGCGCCCATCCATGATCTGAGGCATCTGTTGTAATGGTTTGACTTGCTTGAGGTTTGTTGAAAGACATGCCTTTGTTTAATTGACTTGCTTGTGCCCACCACAAAAATTCCTTTTGAAGACATGGAATGAGTGGTATAATTTCTTCTAAGTTGTGGCTGTGTTGAGACCATAAACTTTTTAGGTACCATTGTAGTTTTCTCATGTGTAGTCTTGCCAGAGGAATCAGAAGAATGCAAGATGCCATGAAACCCAGGGCCTGCAGGATTTTCCTTGCAGTCATCTGGGTGAGCTTTGCTAGGCTTTTGAAGTAATCTGGTAATTGTTCTTGTTTTTCTTCTGTGAGGAAAGCCATTTGTGAGTTTGTGTCCAGTTTGGCTCCTAGAAAAATTATTTGTTGGGATGGCAGTAGTCTTGATTTTTGAATACTGACTGTGTATCCCAAAGCCTGTAGTAAGTGTATGACATAGTCCAAGTTTCTTATCAAGGCTTGTTTGCTGTCCGCTTGTATAAGGCAGTCGTCCAGGTAAGGGTATATTTGTATCCCCAGGAGTCTGCAATGTGCAATTACTGATGCCAGGCATTTCGTGAATACTCTGGGCGCAGTAGATAAGCCAAACGGCAATGCTGAGAATTGATAATGCTCTGACCCTGCAAGAAATCTGAGGTATCTTCTGCAACTGTGTCTGATTGGGACATGCAGGTATGCCTCCTTGAGGTCCAGAGTAACCAGCCAAGACCCCTTGCCCAGCATGGGAAGAAGTTGCTGTAACGTCAGCATTATGAATTTTGGCACAATGAGAAAAGTGTTTAGAGCGGACAAGTCCAGTATAGGCCTCCATTGCTTTTCTTTTCTTGGAACAAGGAAATGTCTTGAGTAGAATCCCTGACCTTGTTCCTGAGGAGGAACCTTTTCTATTGCTTTGATCTGTAACAGGTTTGAAACTTGTATGAGTGCCTCTGCCCTTTGATTTTGTGGCAGGTTTGGCATGCCTTGTCTTGTTGGTAAGGTATGGAAGTGGAACCTGTAGCCTTTGTCTATTATGTCCAGAATCCATTTGTCCTTTGTTAAAACGTGCCAATTCTTTGAAAATAAGGATAATTTTCCGCCTAAAGGTGCTTCTCTTTGAGCCTTGGTCGGCGGTGTCAAAGTCAAGTCATTGTGATTGTCCCTGTGGAGCAGTAGAAGTCCCTGCCACTTCTCTGATTAGTTGGTTACCTTTGGCAGCCCCTGTAGGAGCCTCGGTATTGCCCTCTACCTCGAGCACGCCTGTTTTTCCCCTTTGGAACTTGTCAGTGTCTGGAAAGGACCAATTCTTTGAAGGCCAATTCCTGCTGAACCTCGGTGGCTGAACCTGGAGGAAATCTTTGACTGTTTGTACTGATTTAGCCTTTTCCTCAATAGATTTCAACACATCCTGTGCATTTGCACCAAATAGCTTCTGTTTTTCCAGAGGTGCATCTAGGAGCTTTACTTTAACATGATCTGGCAATGCCTGTTCTTTCAACCACGCATGTCTACGTATGACGGCCCCTGTCATAGCTGCCCTACATGAAGCTTCCAATGCATCATAACCATACTGAAGAAAATGATTGCTAACCTGCTGAGTATTATGAACCAAATCCTGCAAGGCCTTTCTATCTAAAGGCTCAGGAGAGGCTAACTTTTTCTGCAAATCATCCATCAAGAAATCCTGATACTGAAACATATGAAAAAGACAGTTAAGTGCCCTCATGGCAAGGGTGGTTGAGGTATAAACATTTTTGCCCCATCTCTCCAAGGACCTAGATTCCCTGTCTGCGGGCAAAGGGTTTTTGGCCGTGGAGGTGGCCACTCCTTTGGGCCCCTGAGAAATAGTTTCTAGATCCACAGAGTGGGCCTTAAAGAAATGCTTATGAGTTTCAGGAACCCTGTAATATCTGTCTGGCTTGACAGGAGCAGGAGGGAGAGAATCAGGAGAAGTACTCGAGTCTGAGTACACATCATCCAATACATCTAACACTGGTGGAATAGCTAAAGGCCTGTGCTGGGGTAACTTAAGGAAAGTACGAAGCCTTTTCCTGGAGTCAGATAAGTCCTGGCCCTGCCACTGAAAATGCTCTCTCATGGAGTGGAGAATTTCCCCGAAAGAAATATCCTCTGGAGGAGAGGCAGAGGGAATGGATTCATCAGCATCAGAATCCTCGTAGGCCTGGAAGGATTCTTCCTGGGAATCTGAATGGTCTGAGTCCCCAGAGGCTTCATCTGAGGAAAGGGTATCTGTCTGCTCAACCCCAGGCCTTTTATCTGCAGGCGGCTGAGAACCTCTGTCTGGGTGTGCCTGAGAGCCTCTGATTAAAGAAATTAGATCTGCAGCTAAAGTCAAGATCTGTTTATCAGAAGTGGAAAACCCTGGGAAAAGGATTTAGGAGGGTGAGCCTTAGCCTGGATGGCAGCCTTAGCATGTGTGTAGGCCTTGATGGACATAGGGACCGGAGGCCTAGCTGCCCCACGTGCTGGAGTAACTTTATCCGCCGGTATGGTGTCAGGAAGTCCTGGGCTTTGGTTTCAGGAGGAAAATCAACAACCGGCATCGGAGTAACCTCCGGGACCAAAGTGTGCGGTAAAGCGGTGTCGTTGGTCTGGAGTGGTTGAATTACCACCTCCGAAGAGACCGATGCACTCGCGGTAGGCTTTGGCGTGTCGTTGGTGGAAAACGCGGGCCGAGAATGTCGGTCCTGGTCCTTCCGTTTTTTGGAAATATGTGTTGTCGGTTGTTCCGACGGCATAATATAGGAGAAATTTTCCCCAAAAAAGTCTTCAGCAAATTCTGCCCGGCGCCTGAGAGTGCGCTTATTGAAGCAAGCACAGGCAGCACAGGCCGAGACGTCGTGGTCTGGGCCCAGGCAGGGAAGGCAGTAAGAATGGAAGTCCTTATGAGGTATTTGTTTACCACAAGACAAACAATTATTAACTTTTGCAGTTTTATCTGACATCGGCTGAGGCAAGAAAAGGTTCCCAACGGGTACTTAGCTTTTGATGACTTCGTAACTGAAAACACAGGTGCTGGCCGACCGGCACTTGCGAACTGCTTCTGCTTCGGGCACTGCGCGGCAAGAAAGACTGAAGAAGATGGCGTCGTCTGATGCTTTTATACCCCAGCCGCTCTGACGTCGGGGAAGAGGCGACATCAGCCGACGCCGGACCCAGACTTTGGAATCCGGCTGACCGAGGGGCTGCCTGAGGCAGGACAACCCATATGTCAGGACTGCAGTTGCATTCTTGAAGGACATCTGAAGTGGCAAAGCCTGCCCTGGATTTAGAGTAGAGTGGCAGATGATAATGTTTTGTAAAGGTGTGCACTGAACTCCAAGTAGCCGCCTCTAAAATGTCGGTGGTTGGAACTCCCCTGAGAAAGGCTGCTGAGGTGGCTGCAGCTCTGGTGGAATGAGGCCTAATGCCCTTAGGCACTGGCTTGCCATGGTGTAAGTAGCAAAAACGAATGCAGTGGCCTAACCACTTAGATATAGTCTGCTTTGAGATAGTTTCCTTGTGACCCTGCAGCATATGCCACTAGTAATTGCTCTGTCTTCCTGAAAGCTTTGGTTCTGTCCAAGTAGAATCTAAGCTGTCTGTGTACGTCCAAAGAATGCAGAATTCTCTCCACCTTGTTCTGTGGACTTGGGTAAAAGGTTGGCAGATGGATGGCTTGGTTAAGAGGCACACTGGACATTACTTTAGGAAAAAATGTTGGGTTTGTCCTCAGGGAGACCCTGTCTAGATGAAAAATTATGAAAGGTTCCACAGCCATGAGTGTCTGTAGTTCTGAAACTCATCTTGCAGAAGTAATAGCTAAGAGCAGAACTGTTTTCCAAGATAAAAACTTCATATCAGCAGTAGCAGCTGGCTCAAAAGGAGGCAGGGTGAGTTTTTCCAAGACATAGTTGAGGTCCCATGCAGGTATTGGTAGTCTCCTTGGGGGCCTTGAATTTTTGGATCCTCGTAGGTACTGCCTTAATAAAGGGTGAGAAAAAAGTGGTGGCTCTGTATTGTAATGAGCCGAAATGGCAGAGGCATGAATTTTTATTGATGAAAAAGATAGGCCTTTGTCCAGCATCTCAGTTAAGTATTGCAAAATCTGAGGAATATTTGGTACCGCTGTATCAGTTCCTTGTGCCTGGTTCCAGGCACAGAATCTCTTCCATTTTCCAGTATAAGACTTTCTAGTACTAGGCCTTCTGGCTTCCAGAATGACATCCATCACAGCTTTACTGAGAGGTGTTTTTTGTGTGACTACATTATTTGCCATGCTGCCAAGTTTAATGTCCTGAGTTGGCTGTGCATGATCTGATTGTCTTGTTGGAACAGTAGTCGAGATATTTGAGGTAAGGTCCAAGCTGGGTATAGAGATAAGTTTCTTAGTATTGGATACCAGTACTGGCGTGGCCAGTCTGGTGCAATCAGTATCATCTTTGGCTTCTCCTGTCTGACCTTTAGGAGCACCCTGGGGAGGAGAGGCAGTGGCAGAAAGGCATACACTGATAGGTTTTTCCAGCTGAAAGATAGTGCGTCCACTTTCCATGCTTGTCTGTGATAAGTCCTTGTGCAGAATCTTTTCAGTTGGTAATTGAGAGGGGAGGCAAATAGATCTATGTCCGGGCATCCCCATTTCCTTGTTATCATGCTGAAGACTTGTGCATCCAGCTTCCACTCGTGGGGATCCATGAGGTTTCTGCTTAGTTCGGCTGCCAGAGTATTTTCCTTTCCTGGCAGGAATTGTGCCTACAGATATACTTGGTAAGTCAAAGCTGTGTCCCATAAGGTCATGGCTAGTCTGCAAAGGGGGTAAGAATGTGTGCCCTCCTGCTTGTTTATATACCACATGACTTTGGTGTTGTCTGTCTTTATCAGTAGTTGTCCCGGATGAAGTAGGTCCTTGAAGGCTGTCAGGGCCTTTTGAACAGCTAACATCTCTTTTTGATTGATAAAGTAGATGCATTTGGTTTGAGGACCATGTGCCCTGAATGCATCTTCCTGCCATGTGGGCTCCCCAGGCATAGTCTGATGCATCCATTGTTAGTGTCCGCCTGGCTGGAGGTAATGTGAATGGTTGTCCCTTGTTCTGGTGACAAGCCTTTGCCCACCATCAAAACTCCCGTTGCAGGCAGGGAATGAGAGTAATGACTTGTTTCCAGGCTGTGGCAATGTTGAGTCCAAACACTTGTTAGGTACCACTGAAGTTTCCTCATATGCAGTCTTGCATATGGAATTTGTAGGATGCAGGATGCCATGAAGCCCAAAGCCTGCAGAATTTTTCTTGCAGATAACTGGGCCTTTGTTGCCAACATTTTGAAATAGGTAGTCAGTTGCCTTTGTTTGTCTGGTGTGAGATAAGCCATCCGGGCAGTTGTATTCAAGCTTGCACCCAGGAATATTATCTCTTGTGAGGGTACCAGTTTTGATTTCATTTTGTTGACTGTGTACCCTTGGCATGTTAGAAGTCTTTTCACAAATGCCAGATGTTGAAGAAGAATGTCCTTGTTCTCTGCTTGAATGAGACAGTTGTCCAAGTAAGGATATATTTGTATTCCTCTTTGTCTGCAGAATGCAATTACTGGTCCCAGGCACTTTGTAAAGACCCTGAGCGCAGTAGATAAGCCAAAGGGCAGTGCAGAGAATTGGTAATGCATTGAACCAGCCTTGAATTTTAGGTATCTTCTGCATGACTGTCTGGCTGGAACATACAGGTATGCCTCTTTTAGAAAGTCAGAAGCCAAGCATTCTTGCCTAGCATGGGCAGAAGCTGTTGCAAAGTCAACATTTTGAATTTTGGAATATCCAGGAAAGTGTTCAAAACAGATAGGTCCAGTATTGGCCTACAAGCCTTGTCCTTTCTGGGTACCAAGAACAGTCTTGAGTAAAATCCTTGCCCCTGCTCTTGCTCTGGTACTTGTTGAATGGCCCCCATGTTTTTGTGCCTCTGCCCATTGATTTTTTTTAGCAGATCTGGCCAGCCGTTTGCCTTTGGGAGAGTATGGAAGTGGAACGTGTAGCCTTGTGACACTATGTTTAGAACCCACTTGTCCTGGGTTATGATGTGCCAATTTTGAGCAAAAAGTGCTAATTTTCCCCCTAAGGGTGCTGCCAGAAGATAAGTGCTTGGTGCCGGCAGGGGGAAGTCATTGGGACTGTTTTCTGTATGTTTGTGATCGATCTTCTCCAGCTTTGGAGGCAGAAGCACCCCTTTGCTTGGGCCTATAAGGACCTTGTGCCTGGGATCTGCCCCTAGGGCGTCTGGGTCTGTCCCTTTGAGGTCTTGTCTGACACAGGAAAGGACCAATTTTTTGTAGGCCAGTGTCTACTAAACCTGGGTGGCTGTACTTGTAAAAAATCTTTGACAGTTTGCATAGATTTAGCTTTGTCCTCCATTTTCTTTAACATCTCTTCTGCCTTAACACCAAACAAAGTATCATGCCGTAAAGGTGCATCTAGTAATTTAACTTTAACATGATCAGGCAGATTTTGTTCCTTTAACCAAGCATGCCTCCTGATTACAGAACCCGTAACTGCGGCCCTGCAGGAGGCCTCCAAAGAATCAAAACCACACTGCAAAGTATGTTTTCCAACTTGTTCTGCTGCATACAATAAATCCTGCATTCCCTTGTTTTCTGCACATTCAGAATTTAACAACATTTTCTGTTTAAGCAATCCCATGACATGTTGCTGATACTTAAGCATTATGAAACTGACAGTTTAAGGCCCATATTAGCAAAGTTGCAGAGGTGTAAACCTTTTTTTCCCCATCTATCCAGTGCTCTTGAATCTCTGTCAGAGGGGGTTGGGTTTTCTGCAGTGGAAGCCTTAACCCCCTTAGGACCCTGTGATATAGTTTCTGGGTCAGCAGCAGGGTTTTTAAAAATAAATTTGTGAGAGTCAGGAACCCTGTAATATCTGTCAGGCTTAACAAGAGCTGGGGGTAAGGAGTCAGGGGTCAGACTAGACTCCGAAAACACATCTACAATGTATAACACAGGTGGAATGGCTAGAGGCCTGTGCTGGGGTAGTAATAGAAAATCCCTGAGCCTCTTTTTAGATTCAGAAAAATCTTGGCTCTCCCAGTGGAAATGCTCCCTCATGGTGTGCAAGGTTTCCCCAAATGAACAGTCCTCAGGAGGAGATTCATAGGTTCATAGGTTGGTACTAGGCTATCAGCCCTAGGGCCTATACAAGCCTAGCCATAACAATTCCCTGGCTAGGAGATGCTGAAGGGATAGATTCTTCAGCATCAGAATCTTCATGGGGGGAAGAGAATATTCATGTTCAGAAGAGGAATCAGAAGAAATAGAAACCTGATCTGAAGATTCATAGTCAGTGTCTTGCCTAGGCCTCTTATCAGGAGGGGGATGGGAACCCCTGATCAAGGTAATCAAGTCTTCGGCCATTTTCAGCATTTGTTTTTTGGGCATAGAGGACTGTCCACGTGGCTCTTGAGTTTGTTTCCTTGCTTTAGAAGGTGCTTTAGTCTTTGCCTTTGAAGCTGAAGTCGTTTTAATGTAAAAATGTTTAGGTCTGAATACACCCTCAGAAGCCGGTACCTGCTCAGAGGCTCTGGACCCATCTGAGGGATTAGCGTCCAAGGCTCCAATACCTTGAGTATCCAGCAGCATGGCCGACTCCACCTGGAGTCGGTAGCGGCCTGCGACTCTAAAGTAGCGGACGTCAGGGGCTACGAAAGCGCCTCACTGAGAACCGGCAAACCGGCGACTGGCTTAGGAGAAGCTTCATCGTCGGTTTTGGGCCTCGGTTGTTTTTCTCTATCCTTTTCTATGCGTTTTTTGTAAACTCCAGTAGTCAGATGGCTATCCGACATTTCAGGGTAATTAAATCGGTGTCCAAAAAAGTTTAAAGCAAAATCATACCGATGCTTAATAGTGCGTTGGTTAAATCTAGCACAAAACCAACAACCAGAAACATTGTGATCAGGGCCTAGGCAAGGAATACAGTAAGAATGAAAATCCTTATGAGGTATTTGCTTCCCACAAGAAATACAGTTATTAACTTTTTCTGAAATCGGTCTGGAGCAAGAGAAAAGTTTCCCCAACGGGGTACTTAGCTTTACTGAAGACTTTGGATCTGAAACTCAAATACGAAAATCTCAGGAGTCGGCCGACCGGTACTTGCAAACTGTTTCTGCTATGGGCACCACGCGGCAAGAAAATTGAAGAAAATGGCGTCAGCTGCTTCTTTTATACCCCTGACGTCAGGGAAGGGGTGACAGCAGCTGACGCAGGACCAAAGACTTTGGAATTCAGGCCGGCTGAGGGCAACCTGCCAGCAGGATTACCCAAATGTAATGACTGCAACAGTGTAACACGAAGAACATCCAGGACTGCAACAGTGAATACACTCGAACATCTACATTTATGGTAAGCGTACACAACTGTAATATGTTCTTCATGTTTCACTGTTGCAGTCATCACACTTGGGTAGATTCCCAAAGCTGAAGAAGGGTGGAGGCAGTCAAGAAGAGGTAGGGCTGGGTAGAATGCCTTGCAGGACTGCTGTTGCAAAACCTGCCCTGGATTTGGAAAAGATAGGCAGGTGGTAATGCTTGGTGAAGGTGTGTACAGAACTCCAGGTAGCAGCTTCCAGGATGTCCCTGGTAGGGACTCCCCTGAGGAATGCTGTAGAGGTAGATGTTGCCCTAGTGGAATGTGTTCTGACCCCATGAGGGGTTGGTTTCTCATTTTGCTTGTAACAGAAATGGATGCAGTGTGCTATCCATTTGGAAACTGTTTGCTTTGAAATGGCCTTGCCCTCTGCCCCTGTTGCAAAGCTGACTAGTAACTGGTCAAATTTTCTGAAGGGCTTAGTCCTATTCAAGGTAGAATCTGAGCTGTCTGTGCACGTCCAAGGAGTGCAGGATCCTTTCCCCTTTATTTTGAGGAGTAGGGAAGAAGGTAGGCAAATAGATAGATTGGTTGAGAGCCACACTGGACACCACTTTAGGCATAAAGGAAGGGTTAGTCCTGAGGGAGACCCTGTCAGCATGGAAAATAATGAAAGGTTCCACAGCCATAAGTGCTTGTAGCTCAGACACTCTTGTAGCTGAAGTGATGACCAGAAGCAAGGCTGTTTTCCAAGAGAGGAATTTTAACTCTGGTGACGCTGCATGCTCAAAGGGGGGTAGTGTGAGCTTTTCCAGTACAAAGTTAAGGTCCTAAGCAGGGGTGGGTGCTCTCGTTGGTGGTCTTAAGTTGTCTGCCCCTCTCAGGAACTGTTTGATAAGAGGGTGAGAGAAGAGAGGTGGCTCAAGTGTTGTAATGAGCTGAAATGGCAGAGGCATGGATCTTAACGGAGGAGAAGATAGGCCTCTGTGGAGTAACTCTGCTAGGTAATCCAGGATTACAGACAGGGAGGGCAGAGTTGTGTCCTTTCCTTTAGAGTGAATCCAGGAGCAGTACCTTTTCCACTTATCAACATAGGATTTCCTTGTACTGGGTCTTCTGGCTTCAAGGATGATGTCCAGCACCTGCTTGTTTAGGCTGGTTACTGGGGGAGAATTCAAGGAATAAGCCAGGCTGCAAGATTTAGGGTTTGCAGTTGCGGATGTAAGAGCTGTCCCCCTGCTGAGAGAGCAGGGTTGGGTTCTGGTGTAGGTGCCAGGGTGGCACTGGTGACGGGCTTCGCAGGAGTGGGTACCAGTGTTGGCGTGGCCAGTCTGGGGCAATCAGAATTGTCCTTGGTCTGTCCTGTCTTGTCTTGAGCAATACTCTTGAGAGGAGGGGCAGAGGAGGAAAGGCATAAATTGAGAGAGTTACCCACTGGAAGGATAGGGCATCCACTTTCCAGGCCCTGCTGTGAGGTGTCCTGCTGCAGAATCTTCTGAACTGGTGATTGCAGGGGGAGGCAAAGATATCCACCTCTCATGTCCCCCATTTCTGAATCAGAAGGTTGAAGGTGCGTGGCTATAGTTGCCACTAGTGTGGGCCTAGGAGATTTCTGCTTAAATCGTCTCCCATTGAGTTTTGTTTGCCTGGCAGGAATTGAGCTTGCAGCTATACCTGCATGTACAAGGCCGTGTTCCACAGGGCCATGACTAGCCTGCAGAGTGGGTTCCCCCCTGCCTGTTGATGAACCACATAACTGTGGTGTTGTCTGTTTTTACTAGCAGGTGTCCTGGTGAGAGTAGGGATCTGAAAGCTGTCAGAGAGTGCTGCACAGCTAGCATCTCTTTCTGGTTGATGTGCAGATGCATCTGACTTGGGCTCCAGTGGCCCCGAATGCACTTGGCGTCCATGTGTGCCCCCCAGGCATAGTCTGATACGTCTGTGGTTCGGGTCTGGACGGCATGGGGTTGGGTAAAGGGCAGTCCCTTGTTGTGGTTGCATGCTGCTGCCCACCAAAGAAACTCTGTCCTTAGACAGGGTATTGTGGGAATGACAGTTTCCAGGTCCTGAGAATGTTGGCACCAAAGACTTTTTAAGTACCACTGAAATTTCCACATATGCAGTCTAGCATATGGAATTAGTAGGATGCATGAGGCCATGAACCCTAGGGCCTGCAGGATTTTCCATGCAGATAGCTGGGTTCTGGTGGCCATTTGAGTAAAACAGCTTGTCAGATAGGCTTGCTTTCTGGAGTGAGGAATGCCATCTGGGATGCTGTGTCCAGGCTTGAACCCAGGAATACTATCTTTTGACCGGGGACTAGTTTTGATTTCTTTTCGTTGATGATGTACCCAGGGAGGTTAGTAGGTTTTTTACAAATGTCAGGTGCTGCAACAGCATTTCCTGACTGTCTGCCTGAATCAGGCAGTCGTCCAAGTATGGGTAAATTTGAATATTTCTCTGTCTGCAATAAGCAATGGCTGGAGCCAGGCATTTTGGGAATACTCTGGGAGCAGTGGATAAGCCAAAGGGAAGTGCAGAGAACTGTTAATGCATAGATCCTGCCCTGAAGCGTAGATATAGTCTGCATGACTCCCTTATAGGAATGTGCAGATAGGCTTTTTAAGTCTAGGGTGACTAACCAGGCATCTTTGGCTAGCATAGGTAGAAGCTACTGCAGGGTGAGCATTTTGAATTTTGGTACCCCCAGGAAGGTGTTGAGAATTGAAAGATCTAGGATTGGGCGCACAATGCCCTCTTTTCTGGGTACCAGGAAAAGTCTGGAATACAATCTTTGACCTATCTGTTTCACAGGAACCAGCTGAATTGCCCTTGTAGAGAGCAGGGATTGGACTTGGTTTTCAGCCTCTGCCCACTTGTTTAGAGGGAGGTATGGGAACCCTTATGGGGTGGGCAGTGAGTGGAAGTAAAATCTGTACCCCTGGGATACAATGTTGAGGACCCATCGGTCTTTGGTGATGGGAATTGAGTTTTTTGCATGAAGGGCAAGTTTTCCTCCTAGGGGCACAAGCAGTTGGGCAGAGGAGGTGGGTGGAGTTGAGAAGTCATTGGGAATTCTTTCTGTAAGGGGGTGGTTTAGCGCTCCCTGATTTAGAGGTGGAGGCAACCCATTGCTTAGATCTCTGCATACCCTGAGACTGTAGTCTGGGGGGGGGGGTCTGTTTCCCCTGGGTCTAGTTTGAGATGGCCTTGAGGGGGCTGGAAAGGACCAATGTTTCAAGGGGCAATGCCTACTGAATCTAGGAGGCTGTACTTGCAGGAATTACTTGACTGCCTGCATAGATTTGGCTTTTTCTTCCATCTTTTTAAGAACCTCTTCTGCTTTGGTGCCAAAAAATTGTCTTTGTTCAAAGGAGCTTCTAGTAACTTGGATTTGACATGATCTGCCAAGGTCTGCTCCTTAAGCCAAGCATGCCTTCTCAGTATAGAACCAGTGACTGCTACCCTGCAAGATGCTTCTAGGGCATCAAAGCCACACTGCAATGTATGCTTGCTGACGTGGCTTGCAGAATGCATAAGCTCTTGCAGTTCTTTATTTTCTGCACAGTCTGTAAAGTTAGCTATTTTTTGCTCAACAAGTTCCATAATATGTTGTCGGTACTACAACATGTGAAACTGACAATTCAAAGCCCTAATAGCAAGAGTAGCAGAGGTAAGTAATTTTTTTACCCCATCTGTCCAAAACTCTGGAATTCCTGTCTGAAGGGGTGGGATTCTTAGCTGCAGTTGCCTTGATACCTTTAGGGCCCTGGGAAATGATCTCTGGGTCAGCAGTAGGATTTTTTGAAAAGAAATTTGAGAGTTAGGTACTCTGTAGTACCTGTCTGGTTTCTTAGGAGCAGGGGGTAAAGTATCAGGAGTAAGACTGGATTCCATAAAGACATCATCAACAACTTCCAGGACTGGTGGTAGTGCTAAAGGCCTGTGTTGTGGCAAGTCTAGAAATTCTCTGGGTCTCTCTTTGAACTGAGGATAGTCTTGACATTCCCAGTGGAAATTCTCTCTTAAAGTATGTAAGGTTTCACCAAAAGAGAAATCCTCTGGAGGAGAGGCAGAGGGAATGGATTCCTCTGCATCAGAATCCTCATAAGCAGATAAAGGCATGCCTTCATAATCAGAAACCTCAGAGTCATCGGACTCTTGGTCTGTTGAAGCTGCTGGGGACTGATCCCTTTTTCTCTTAGCAGGGGAAGGCTGACTTACGCTAATTAGCATAATAAGGTCTTCTGCCATTCTAAGCATTTTATTTTGTGGCAAGGAAGCAGGTGCATGCGCTTTGGTCGTGGTTTTCTAGGCACAGCGTGTACTCTTGGCCTTAGAAATTCGGTAGTTTTAGACAGAACTGAAGTAGTCGGTTTGTGTCGAACATCGGTAGTACAAAGAACGTCCTCAGAAGCTGGTGCCTGCTCAGCAGCTCCGGACTCATCCAAGGTAGAGACATCCGCCGGTTCCATAGTCAAAGAGTCTTGCGGCATACTCGACTCAGAACAGGTCTCTGTAGAGGCCTGCAAATCCACTGGAGCGGGCATCAGGGCCTGCGAAAGCACCTCACCGAGTACCGGTGAACTGGCAACTAGCTTAATGGAAGCAGGAGCAACAGCATCCGACGCAGAAATACTAAGTCTCTGGTATTCGGGCCGACTGAGGGCTACCTGCAGGCAGATAACCCAAGTGTGATGACTGCAACAGTGAAACACAAAGAACATCAAGGAAAATAACTGCTCAAAGTCTCAAATACAAAAGTCTCAAATACAACATGTAAGTTGTAGACTCAGGGACAAGGGGCACCCACAATAGCAACAATGCAGAACTGCAAAATTTCAGCTCAAAAGAAAAAAAAAATCTGCAAAACTGACAAATTAAGACAAGAAACTGCCAAGCCAGGGGACTTTTTATCAGTCACAATATTATGGAAATAATACGACTGGAAAAAGGAAGTTATGTTCTTACTATAATGTTCTATCTATCTTCATTCATTCATTACTGATGGGTGTCGGTTCAGTCCTCGGAACAGAGTCAGCCTTATAATAAGCTTGTGCCAGCCAAAAAACTCTCGAGCTAAGCTTTTACCCATAGTGCCCCTCTCTCTGTTACCTCAGATTGAGTTTGTCGTTGATAAGGAAAGCAGTTTTTTTTTCTGAGCAAAAACTCTAAAAACAGGATTAGGACCCAATCCGCTCCTCCAGGAGCCTCTGGAGGGGGAAGGTGGGTGGGACGTAACGAATGAATGAAGATGAACAACATAGACAGAACATTATAGTAAAAACATAACTTCTTTATTTGATGTTGTTAACCTTCATTCATTCCTTACTGATGGGACAGAGTCCCTAGCTACTTTATGTCCTGGGAGGACCTTATGGAAGAATGTTGCTGAGTACCATTGAACCAAAGGATGCCCTTCCCCTGGAGACCATGTCCAATTTGTAATGAGTAATAAAGATATGGGGGGGTAAAACCAGGTTGCAGCTGCACAGATATCATCCACTGAAGCCCTTGAATAAAAAGCCACAGAAGTTGCCATTGATCTGGTTGAGTGTGCATTGACCTTGCTCGGTGGAGGAATTCTATTCTGTTGGTAGATGAAAGATATACAGTTTCTCAACCACTTAAATAAGGTCACTTTAGAAATAGGGTCCCCCAATTTTGGGCCTGAGAAAGACAAACAACTGGTCTGATTTATGTACTGGCTTTGTTCTGTGCAGATAAAAACGTCTATGTACATCCAGCAAATGAAGGCAGTATTCCCCTTTATTCGAATAGTTTGGAAAAAAGACAAGCAGGTCAATCGTCTGATTAACTGTCAATTCTGAGATAACTTTTGGAAGGAAGGAGGGGTTAGTCCGGAGTGATACTCTTGTCTCTATGAAAGATTATATAAGGACGTTTGATACATAAGGCCTGAAGCTCGGATATGCGTCTAGCTGAAGTTATGGCTACTAAAAACAGTTCGCAGGTTTGAAACGTGGTTGTGTTAGGGACTGTAGCACTAGCGTTAAATTCCAAGGGTCAATCAGTTCTTTGAAAGGTAGTCTGATGTGCGAAACCCCTTTTAAAAAGGATTTGCAGAGGTGACAGGAGATTAAAGAAGAATCTTGGAAACCGTCACGAAAGTTTGAGATTGCAGCCAAATGGACTCAAATTGTGGAGGCTGCCGCTCCTGACTGTAGAAAATCTGACAGATAATCCAAAACCACAGTAACAGGAGCTGAGCAAGTATCTAGTTTCTTTTGCTGGGACCAAATAAGAAATCTCTTCCATTTGCTGAGATAGATTTTTCTGGTGGATGGTTTATGTGAAGCCAGAAAAATATTACGTAGAGGAGAGGTAAGGATACTCTGCCTGGCTATTACCCGAAGTGGAGAAACCAAGCTGTCAGCTTGAGACTGGGACGGTTGGGGTGCATCAACCCTTGTGGATATGAGATCAGTTCTGGAGTTGGATCCAGAATCCAGGGCTGGCATACTAGTTGAGGCCAAAGGAAGGGAAAACAAATTTGTTGTGGCCAGTAAGGGGCAATGAGGATTATCTTGCTTATCAGATGAAGGGGCTTCTTTAGAAAACCGATAATCAAAGGGAAGGCATATAGAAGTCCTGTGGGCCAACCATGTATCAGAGCATTCCTTGGAAATTCCCCCTGTGCGAGGATTAAGGCAAAGTAGCTGCTGCATTTGTTTAGTGGGGAGGCAAAAAGATCGCAGCAGGGCTGACCCCAGCGGCTGAAAATCTTCGCCATCACGACTGGATTAAGGGACCACTAGTGAGGCAGTAGGATACATTTGCTCAACTTGTCTGCAATCACGTTGGAGACCCCGGGAATATGTGTTGCTATCAGAAAAAGGCCAGAAGCTATCGCCCATTGCCAAATTCTCATGGCCTCTCGACATAACTGGTAGGACTTGGTTCCTCCTTATTTGTTGATGTACCAGACTAATGACGTTGTCAGACTGTATAGCAATTGTCCCTGACGGAAGGGTGGATTGAAATACTTGCAACGCTAGAAACACTGCCCTCAGTTCTAGGACACTGACATGCAGACTGGTCTCTAGGTCTGACCAGGTGCCTTGAACAGTCTTCCCTTGGTAAAGCCCACACTCACCCTATCAGGGAAGCATCCGTGGTCACTCTGGGCTGAAGTGGGCAGAAGGGGCAACTCCATAGCTTTTCATTTGGCTTCATCCACTGCATTAGATCCTGTTTGCATCGTTGAGTTACATGTATCTGAAAAGACATAGGATGATGCAAGGGATACCACTGTGTCAGTAGGAGCCATTAAAGAATTCTCATGTGTAGTCTTGCTAAGGGCACTATGGTAATTGATGCTGCCATGGAGCCCAGGAGTTGAAGAACCACCCAAGCAGGGACTAGGTTTTGGCAGAGTATCACCCGGATCTGGGATCTTATCCTGTGTAATCTGTGGTCCGGAAGAGAGACTAGACAAGCATGTGTGTTGAAAATTGCTCCTATAAATTCCAAGGTTTGAGAAGGAATCAAGTTACACTTTCCCCAGTTTATTGAGATTCCTAGGGATTCTGCTAGTTTGAGAGTGCAGTTCAGAGCTATCTCCAGTAGACCCTTGGTGGGGGCGGTGAGGAGCCAATCATCTAAATATGGAAACACCCGGAATCCTTGAAGTCTCAAGTGAGCTATTCCCACTGCCATGCACTTAATGAACACTCTGGGGGTTGTAGAGAGTCCGAAGGGCAGCGCACAGAATTGGAAGTGATTGGCCCCTAGCTGGAAGTGAAGGAATCTTCTGGAGCACTTGTCTATTTCTATGTGGTAATACGCATCCTGAAGATCTACTGAGCACATCCAATCGTCTTTCTCCAAAAATAGAAGCACAGACTGAAGCGTGACCATCTGGAATTTTTCCTGTTTGACAAATTTGTTCAGGATGCTGAGATCTAGAATTGGTCTCCAGTCCCCTGTATTTTTTAGCACTAAAGAATCTTGAATAGAATCCAGATCCTATCTGGTCTGGTGGGACTGTCTGGATGACTCTTTCTTGAAGCAGCTTTTGTATTTCTTGAGCTGCTGTTTCCCTTTGACTGGGTGGAATGGGAATTCATCTAGATGACTTTGGGTAAAGAGTGGATGGGATGTGACAACCTCTGGTTATGATCCACTGCACCCACAAATCTATAGTTATTGTTAGCCAGGCAAAAAGGTGCAGGGAAAAATCGTCCCCCGACTGCTAGCAGAGGAAAGCAATCAAGCCACTCCTCAGGAACACTGATAGGGTTGTCCAGAGAAGGGATCTCTGGACCTCTAGTTACACGGACCCCCTCTGCCTCTGTAGGAGCACCTTCCATAAGAGTTACCACCTCTGCCCTGGAGAGTAAACTCACCACGTGTGTCACAGAAAGGACCCTGAGATTTCATGTGCCACATCTTTCCTCTCCTCTGGTTCCTAAGGTAGGGATGTTGAGGGGTGGAAAAATGTACGCTGATGGCAGACAGGGTCTTGCCGTCATTCTCACACCTGGCCAATGTGTCTTTTACTTTTGGTCCAAAAAGTGAAATTTCCACTGGAGTGTTCAGAAAGGAAGACTTAAAAGGGTCTGTGCAAAGTCATAGAGGCACATCCAAGCGTGACGTTTCATGACAACACCTGAACCCACCGCTCTAGCCACTCCTTCAGTAGCTTGGGAAATCAAATGCATGGAGTAGTTGGATATGGATTCCAGGGTAGTAAGCTGCAAGGCGACCTTGTCATGTACCTCGTCAGAGACTGCTCCTGCTAAGGTTTCGGAGAGTTCAGAGACTAAGTCTCTCTGAAGCCTAGTGAAATGTGCCAGGTAGTTCAAAGACCTAATGGCAAAGGTCGATGATGCAAAGACTCGCTTCCCTAACCTGCCCGAGACTCCCTGTTTGGGAGTTGGACAGTCTGGCTTTCCTCAGCAAGCTCCTTCTTAGTGGCAGCTGCCACCACCATAGTGTCTACAGGAATACCCTTGGAACAGTGTGAATGTTGCTTGGGAGGGGATAAAAAACTTGTCTGGTCTCTGTGGGACTGGTTCAATAGTATCAGGACTCTTCTATGCACGCTGCACGATGAGTTGAACCAGCTCATCTGCAGGCGGGGTGACCCAAGAAGTAGAGGGTCGAGCACAAAAAGCCTGCAGGAATACAGACTCCTCAGAGGAAGGGTTGGTGGACTTCCAGTCACCCCTCTGTTTCAGGATTTCCAGGATGTCTCCAAAGGAGACATCATCAGGGGGTGACCGTGGGGACCCCTCCCCTTCATCGTAGTCCATATCCTCAGTGAGGGACTCCTCTGGGAAGTCCACATGCTTCCTCTTGCATGTCCTCTTATGTGGTACCTCTTCAGCAGGAGTTTCTGATGAGGACTCCGAAGAGGGGCACCCTACGGTAGGGTATCCTGAGGCTCTTGTGCTCGATGTCCCGATTCGGTGGTCTGTGTCAGCTGTGGTTCAGATGGAGGACATACTTGCTGTTCCAACATCGATGGTTTGCCTGCAGAGGCAAGAGACCTCTCCATCACCTGGAAAGCAGGTATGCAAGCCCGGAATGGAGAAGGACAACCTTGGAATCAAGGTCACACCCCGCTGCGATTAACCCAATCCCAAGGACGGAGTCCCAAGGGGACTCGGTACTGTCAGGACTCCTGGAACCATGGTAGATGGCACTGTAGAAAAAAATGGTGCTGTACTAGGCACCCTGGAGCCAGCAGTCCAGTCCCAATCCTGAGGATGACGCGGCTCCAAACGAGTCAAAGGCCAAAGGGTCTGCTCTGGAACTACGTTGTGATCCACCAGTGGAACCAAAGGCAATGGAACTGTAAAGGGAGTCGGTATTGAAAACTTCAATGCCTGCAAGGAGGTCACAGGAGGAGAATAAGTTGGAGTCCGTGGAGATGGACTCCCAAGGCCAGATGGGAAGGGAGTTTTGGAAGGTGTAGCAATCCCTCTGGTTGTCAGCACCTGGTCCCAAGACGCATCACTTCTAATTCCGAGAGGCTCCTGATCAATCTTGTAGATATCCCAAATGGGAAGTCAGGCCATTCTAAGAAAGGGCTATACTGTTGCCCCAAGAAAGGATCCACAGTAGGGGAGTGTCGGCTTCGTGCAGAGGGGTCTATTGGCACCACAGTCTCTAGACTGGAAACCTGTACGGGAGGAATATGTCTGGTATTGGAATCAACGGGAGAGACACTGTAGGCAAGCTTGGTGCCGTGGATATGGTCAGTGTCGTGATCAGTGTCAAAGTTAGAATTTTTAAAGATGGCACCAAGGTAGAAATTTGCAGTTTAGGCAATATCGGGGCCGTAGACATTGTCAGTGCTGTAACAGGTGTGGACGACAACATTTTTGTAGATGGTACCAAAGATGGTACTGTAGAAGCCAATTTTGGCTCTGGAGCTGACAAAGTCAATTTTGGAACTTTTTGTCTTGGTTCCTGTTTTCTATCACCCGAGGGTGAAGAAGGAACCAAATGCGGTCTCTGTTTGTGCTCTTTTCTAGGAGGTGGTGAGCCCTCTGATGCAGAAATAGCCTCTGAGAAGGGCGACTTAAGGAAGCCCTTCAGAATCAACTTATTTTTTCTCTCATTAAGGGTTCAAGAGCTGAACCCTTGGAAAATGGTACAAGGAAGTTAGACTGAAAGATGAGGAAAGTACAGTTTTGTACCTACCATAAATGTAGATGTCCGATAGATATGCAACTGCAGTCCTGACATATGGGTTGTCCTGCCTCAGGCAGCCCTTCGGTCGGCTGGATTCCAAAGTCTGGGTCCGGAGTCGGCTGATGTCGGCTCTTCCCTAACGTCAGAGCGGCTGGGGTATAAAATCATCAGCCGACGCCATCTTCTTCAGTGTTTCTTACCCCAGATGCCAGGTGCCCTCCAAGGAAGGCTAAATTTAGAGAATAGATAAAAAATCCAGACATGCACAACAGTAATAAACAGATACACCATAACAGATATCCCCAGCTAATTTGAAAAAGGGGGGAGTGGACCCAAAAAAGAGAATTACAGAGGGGTAGGAGGGAGGGAAAATCTGACTGCAGTTGCATATCTATCGGACATCTACATTTATGGTAGGTACAAAACTGTACTATGTCCTTCAAGAATGCAACTGCAGTCCTGACATATGGGTTGAATACCATAACCAAGCTGGGGGTGGTAGGATCTAAGATAAGGATGGTGTAGTTAGAATGCCCTGCAGGACTGCAGAAGCAAAGACTGCTCGGGATCTGGAATATAAAGGCAGGTTGTAATGTTTGGAAAATGTATGCACGGAGCTCCATGTAGCAGCTTCTAGAATGTCCTTTATAGCCACCCCTCTTAGAAAGGCTGTGGAGGTGGCTGTAGCTCTGGTGGAGTGTGGCCTGATATTGGCTGGCACACCTTTTCCATGGAAAGAGTAGCATAATCTGATGCAGTTTCCAATCCATTTTGAAACTGTTTGTTTGGAAATTGCCTTTCCTTGTACTCCAGCAGCATAAGCTACAAATAGTTGGTCAGACTTTCTGTTGGCCTTTGTTCTGTCCAAGTAGTAGCGCAATTGTCTGTGTATCTCCAAAGTGTGCAGAAGCTTTTCTCCTTTATTTTGAGGATTGGGAAAGAAAGTAGGCAGGTGAATTGCTTGATTTAGAGAAACCCTGGATATCACTTTTGGCATGAATGAAGGATTGGTTCTTAAAGAGACTCTGTCCTGATGGAAAATGAGAAATGGAGGTACTGCCATGAGGGCCTGTATCTCCGAGACTCTTCTTGCTGAAGTAATTGCCAACAGGAAAACTGTTTTGCAGGAGAGAAATTGCAATTCTGAAGATGCTGCTGGCTCAAAAGGAGGAAGAGTTAATTTTTCCAAGACGAAGTTGAGGTCCCATGCAGGCACTGGTGGTTTTCTTGGAGGTTTGATATTCTTTATCCCTCTTAGAAACTGTCTTAGCAAAGGATGTGAAAACACAGGTGGATCACAGTTGTATTTTGCTGAAATTGCTGAAGCGTGTATTTTTATGGAAGAATATGAAAGGCCATTGTGAAGAATTTCTGCCAAGTATTCTAGTATCTGTGGGATGCTCATTACTGATGCATCCTGACCCTTGTTGGCATTCCAGATGTTGAATCTCTTCCATTTGGCTGAATATGTTTTTCTGGAGGAAGGCCTGCGTGCTTCCAGTAAGATCTCTTGAACTTTTTTGGAGAGAGAGATATGAGGAGAAGTCATGGAACCCTACAAACTGTCAGTTGCAATGTTTGCAGGTTGGGATGAACAGTCCTGTAACTGTGCTGAGTTATAAGCAGAGGCCATTGAGGCAGGGGCCACGGCTTGGTGCGAGTTATGCTCCTTAGTAATGGATACCAGTGCTGTCTTGGCCAGTCTGGAGCTATCAAAATGCCTTTTGGTTGTTCTGCTTTGATCTTCAGTAACACCTTGGTCATTAATGGTAGAGGTGGGAATGCATAGATTGTTAGAGAATTCCAGCTAAAGGAGAGAGCATCCAGTCTCCAGGCTTGAGGATGGTGAGTCCTTGAGCAGTTCTTCTTCAGATGATGATTGAGGTGCGAGGCAAAGAGATCTATGTCCGGCCTTCCCCATGCATGAGTTATTTGTGAAAAAATGTCTGGATGCAACATCCATTCGTGCGGGTGCATAATGTTTCTGCTTAGACTGTCCGCCAGAACATTGTCCTTGCCTGGAACAAACTGGGATTGCAACTGTATGTTCAGTTTCAGGGACTTTTCCCAAAGAGTCATTGTTAGTCTGCAGAGGGGGTAAGAATGGGTGCCTCCCTGTTTGTTTATGTACCACATAACAGTGGTGTTGTCTGTCTATTAGCAGATGACCTTGCTGAAGAAATTTTCCGAAGGCCTCGATTGCATGAATCACTGCCAACATCTCTTTTTGATTGATGTGCAGATGCAATTCCCGGGGAGCCCATTGCCCTTGAATGCATCTGCCCTCCATGTGCGCCCCCCATCCACGATCTGAGGCGTCTGTTGTAATGGTTTGGCTTGCTTAAGGTTTGTTGAAAGACATGCCTTTGTTTAGCTGGCTTGCTTGTGCCCACCACAAAAATTCCTTTTGTAGACATGGAATGAGTGGAATAATTGCTTCAAAGTTGTGTCGGTGTTGAGACCATAAACATTTTAGGTACCATTGTAGTTTTCTCATGTGTAGTCTTGCCAGTGGAATCAGAAGAATGCAAGATGCCATGAAACCCAGGGCCTGCAGGATTTTCCTTGCAGTCATCTGGGTGTGCTTTGCTAGGCTTTTGAAGTAAACTGGTAATTGTTCTTGTTTTTCTTCTGTGAGGAAAGCCATTTGTGAGTTTGTGTCCAGTTTGGCTCCTAGAAAAATTATTTGTTGGGATGGCAGTAGTCTTGATTTTTGAATATTGACTGTGTATCCCAAAGCCTGTAGTAAGTGTATGACATAGTCCAAGTTTCTTATCAAGGCTTGCTTGCTGTCCGCTTGTATAAGGCAGTCGTCCAGGTAAGGGTATATTTGTATCCCCTGGAGTCTGCAGTGTGCAATTACTCATGCCAGGCATTTCGTGAATACTCTGGGCGCAGTAGATAAGCCAAAAGGCAATGCTGAGAATTGATAATGCTCTGACCCTGCAAGAAATCTGAGGTATCTTCTGCAGCTCTGTCTGATTGGGACATGCAGGTATGCCTCCTTGAGGTCCAGAGTAACCAGCCAAGACCCCTTGCCCAGCATGGGAAGAAGTTGCTGTAACGTCAGCATTATGAATTTTGGCACAATGAGAAAAGTGTTTACAGTGGACAAGTCCAGTATAGGTCTCCATTGCTTTTCTTTTCTTGGAACAAGGAACAGTCTTGAGTAGAATCCCTGGCCTTGTTCCTGAGGAGGAACCTTTACTATTGCTTTGATTTGTAGCAGCTTTGAAACTTGTATGAGTGCCTCTGCCCTTTGATTTTGTGGCAGGTTTGGCATGCCTTGTCTTGTTGATAAGGTATGGAAGTGGAACCTGTAACCTTTGTCTATTATGTTCAAAATCCATTTGTCCCTTGTAAAAACGTGCCAATTTTTTGAAAATAAAGACAATTTTCCGCCTAAAGGTGCTTCTCTTTGAGCCTTGGTCGGTGGTGTCAAAGTCAAGTCATTGTGATTGTCCCTGTGGAGCAGTAGAAGTCCCTGCGCCACTTCTCTGATTAGTTGGTTGCCATTGGCGGCCCCTGTAGGAGCCTCGGTATTGCCCTCTACCTCGAGCACGCCTGTTTTTTCCGCTTTGGAACCTGTCAGTGTCTGGAAAGGACCAATTCTTCGAAGGCCAATTCCTGCTGAACCTTGGTGGCTGAACCTGGAGGAAATCTTTGACTGTTTGTACTGATTTAGCCTTTTCCTCAATTGATTTCAACACACCCTGTGCATTAGCACCAAAAAGCTTGTCTTTTTCCAGAGGTGCATCTAGAAGCTTTACTTTAACATGATCTGGCAATGTCTGCTCTTTCAACCAAGCATGCCTACGTATGACGGCCCCTGTCAATAGTTGCCCTACATGAAGCTTCCAATGCATCATAACCACACTGAAGAAAATGATTGCTAACCTGCTGAGTATTATGAACCAAATCCTGCAAGGCCTTTCTATCTAAAGGCTCAGGAGACGCTAACTTTTTCTGCAAATCATCCATCAAGAAATCCTGATACTGAAACATATGAAAAAGACAGTTAAGTGCCCTCATGGCAAGGGTGGTTGAGGTATAAACTTTTTTACCCCACCTCTCCAAGGACCTAGATTCCCTGTCTGCGGGCAAAGGATTTTTGGCCGTGGAGGTGGCCACTCCTTTGGGCCCCTGAGAAATAGTTTCTAGATCCACAGAGTGGGCCTTAAAGAGATGCTTATGAGTTTCAGGAACCCTGTAATATCTGTCTGGCTTGACAGGAGCAGGAGGGAGAGAATCAGGAGAAGTACTGGAGTCTGAGTACACATCATCCAATACATCTAACACTGGTGGAATAGCTAAAGGCCTGTGCTGGGGTAACTTAAGGAAAGTACGAAGCCTTTTCCTGGAGTCGGAGAAATCCTGGCCCTGCCACTGAAAATGCTCTCTCATGGAGTGGAGAATTTCCCCGAAAGAAATATCCTCAGGAGGAGAGGCAGAGGGAATGGATTCATCAGCATCAGAATCCTCGTAGGCCGGGAAAGATTCTTCCTGGGAATCTGAATGGCCTGACTCACCAGAGTCTTCATCTGAGGAAAGGGTATCTGCCAGCTCAACCCCAGGCCTTTTGTCTGAAGGCGGCTGAGAACCTCTGTCTGGATGAGCCTGAGAGCCCCTGATTAAAGAAATTAGATCTGCAGTTAAAGTCATGATCTGTTTATCAGAAGTGGGACCCTGTGAAAAAGATTTAGGAGGGTGAGACTTAGCCTGGCTGGCAGCCTTAGCATGTGTGTAGGCCTAGATGGACATAGACACAGGAGGCCTAGCTGCCCCACGTGCTGGAGTAACGTTGTCCACCGGTATGGTTTCAGGCAAATCTTGGGCTTCGGTTTCAGGAGGAAAATCAACAACCGGCACCGGGGTAGCCTCCGGGACCGAAGTGTGCAGTAAAGCGGTGTCGTCGGCCTGGAGCGGTTGAATTACCGCCTCCGAAGAGACCGATGCACTCGCGGTAGGCTTTAGCGTGGTGTCGGTGGAAGTCGCGGGCCGCGAATTTCGGTTCTGGTCCTTCCGTTTTTTTGGAAATATGTGCTGTCGGTAGCTCCGACGGCATGATATAGGAGTAATTTTCCCTAAAAAAGTCTTCAGCAAATTCTGCCCGGCGCCTAAGTGTGCGCTTATTGAAGCAAGCACAGGCAGCACAGGCCGAGACGTCGTGGTCTGGGCTGAGGCAGGGAAGGCAGTAAGAATGGAAGTCCTTATGAGGTATTTGTTTACCACAAGACAAGCAATTATTAACTTTTGCAGTTTTATCTGACATCGGCTGAGACAAGAAAAGGTTCCCCAACGGGGTACTTAGCTTTTTGATGACTTCGGTATCTGAAAACACAGGAGCTGGCCGACCAGCACTTGCGAACTGCTTCTGCTTCGGGCACCGCGCAGCAAGAAAGACTGGAGAAGATGGCGTCGGCTGATGCTTTTATACCCCAGCCGCTCTGACGTCAGGGAAGAGCCGACATCAGCCGACGCCGGACCCAGACTTTGGAATCCGGCCGACCGAAGGGCTGCCTGAGGCAGGACAACCCATATGTCAGGACTGCAGTTGCATTCTTGAAGGACATCCCCCAAACAATACACACAAGACACATGCGAGTCACAATTTGGCATCCTGCGACCACACTGGCTGCACTGTTTGAAACCTGACTTTCCTTTTTTCTCTGACATACTGCACAACAGTATAGCCAATTAACAACAAACAATAAGAAAGAGATAGGTTCATAGGTTGATACTAGGCTATCTGCCCTAAGGCATTTACAAGCCTAGCCAAAGCATGTTTGGCTTTCACCACCCTTTTAGATTAGTTGACTGTGCCTCTGTATAGTAGGTCACAGAAGGTAGCCTTTTAACGTTTGTTTACTGTACTTCTGTCAAGTAGCAACACAGAAGAGATCCCAGGGGTAAACTAACGATCTCCCATGCATTCGTCAAGATTTCTCTTGAAGAGGGTCAGTGAGGGGCTCTGCCTGACATGGATTGGGATTTTGTTCCAGAGTGAGGGGAGCCTCTGGGATATGAATCTGTCCCCTCCAGCATGTCCTATTTATTTCTGTGCTGAGGTTCAGGTCCCTGGAGCATGTAGCTCTAAGGGATTTAGATTTCCTGAGGTGAAGCGTGTCCATTAATTCTGGGTTGGGCATGGCTTTATACGTCAGACACAGATCGCCTCTGAGTAGGTGGTACGCAATTGAGCAAAGAGGAAAGTTTTTTTTTCTTAAAGAAAGACAGAAGAAAGGGTGGGGGAATAATGGTATTCAAAAATTAACCACAGCGGGTAAGGGAAAAGACCGTACCCACCACTGGACTATGGAAAAAGTATATAGATTCATAGGTGTGTACTAGGCTAATAGCCCTGGAGTCTTTACAAGCCTAGCCCCCCAAAAATTGCCCAGGCACTGTGCCACCAAATGTTAGCTCACAGTGCCCCTATCCAATAGGGCAACTGGCATGATCCCTGGAGTGAACTTTGTTACCCATCCACTCATCGACATTTCTCTTGAAAAGGGCCAGCGAGGTGCTCTGCTTGACATGAATGGGAAGCTTATTTCAGAGTATGGGCAATCTTTGGGAGATTAACCTGTCCCTCCAGCATGTTTTGTTAATTGTGGTAATGATGTTGTGCTTTCTGGAGTGTGTGGCGGGGATTGGGATTTCTTTCGGTGTAGCATTTCAAGTAGGGCTGGGTTAGACATGGCTTTGTAAGTCAAGCAGAGATCACCTCTAAGTAAACGATAAGGGACTGAGAACGGCTGAAGTTTCTTGAGTCTGTCCATGTAGGACGTGTGTTTAAGGCCTAGGATCCTTTTTGTGAGGTACTTGGTGTCTGGTCGGGTACATGCCAAATGGGGTATTATATTCAATGACTGGTCTAATGAGGGATGAGTAGAGAGGGATCATGAACTCTTTCTTCCTGGATGCGAAACCTTTGGTTATAAGATGTGCCACGTAGAAGGACTTTCTTACCAAAGTGGCAATGTGGTGATCGAAGGCAAGGTGGCCGTTGACCTGGGTGCCCAGATCTCTTATGGCCCCCTTCAGTGTTCAGTGGGATCCCATCAATGTGGCAATTCATGGGAAATTAGTTTTTGTCAAAGGGGATGATAATGCATTTTTTGGCGTTAAGCTTCAGGCCATGGAACCGACACCAGTCATTGGTCTCAGAGAGGCCCTTTTGTAGGATATCTGCATCACTTGGGGAGTTGATTATGACTCCTAGCTTGCAGTCATCAACAAACTCGATCAGCCAAAGTCCTTCTGTGTTGTTCTGGACTTCTCAGAAGTAGATGCCAAACAGCAGAGGGCCCAGGACCGAACTCTGTAGGACTCCACTTGTGACTGGTTGACAGTCTGACTTGGAATCTGCCACTTTCCCTCTGTGGGTCCTGTCTGTGAGCCAATTTGCAACCCATCTAGTGATGTAAGGATTGATGCCTAGTTTGGTGAGTTTATCAATGATACCTGAGTGGGGAATGGTATCAAAGGCCTTAGGCAGGTTGAGGTTAGCTATATGCACTTCCTTACCCTCATCCACAGCCTTGGTAACTGCCTCGAAGAAGTCAACCAGATTCAGCAGGCAGAATCTCCCCTTGACAAGTCCAAACTGTGTGAGGTCAAGAGTTTGGAGACTGCTTATATCTTTATTAAGCAGGTCCATGATGATGCGCTCCATAGCTTTGCATACCAGACTCGTCAGGGTAATGGGGCAATAGTTCCCAGGGTCTGTAGTTGGTCCCCCTTTATGGAGTGGGATGACTGTAGCAGTGCACCATTCGTTAGGGACATAGCCTGAGGTAAGGCTGTGACTGAACAGGGCACACAGATGTAGTGCCAGTTCACTATGAAGCTCATGTAAGATGCAGCCAGGGATATTATCAGGTCCCATGGATGCTGTACTCTTGGCTTTGGACAATGCAGCTTTTACTTGTGCCGCAGAAATGTTGGTACCAGGCTTTCTTCTGGTATTGTGATAGGGCCCTAGGGGGGAAGGGGGTAAAGTTGTCACTGAATCTGTCGGCCAGTATGCTGCTTATATCTGTTGGCTCAGTATAGAAGCCACTGTGCAATAACTCAGAGCAAATCTGGGTATTGTCTTTGAGGTTTTTTATACAGCTATAGAAGGCTTTGCGATTGTTTTTGGAGTCAGCCGCAATTCTGCCTTCATAGCTGGCTTTAGAGGATTTAATAAGGGATCTAAGCTTTTTGTTGAGACTGATGAGAGATTTTCCAGTCTTGTGACTTCATTTTTTTCTGCAACAGTTTCTTCCTTCTGTCGTAGAGTTTACTGATGGCTGAGGACCACCAGATTGGCTTTCTTTTTTTTGGAGGAGAGCGTCTTAGTTCTACTTGGTATTGCAAGGTCCATGGATTTGTGTACATGCTTGTACAGTGCACTGGTGTATAATTCGACAGTCAGGCAGCTATTTTCCATAGGCATAGGTGCCGAGAAGTTAACCACCTCTGTTTTTAGGAGCCCAAAGTCGGCCTTAGAGAAGTTTTTCAGGGTGGTCACCTTAGCCGGGTGTGTAGGTGAAATAGAGATTTCCATGGTGATCAGTCTGTGGTCAGATTTAACCAAGGAGGAATTGACTATAGGTGTGGAGCAACAGTTTCCCATGTTGGTGATAACCCGGTCGAGGATGTTGCTTCCTCTATTGGTGGTCAGAATGAGCTGGCCCATGGCATTGGAACTGATAAATTCCAGAAAGCATTAGGCCTGTACATTGGTACTTGAATAGTTTTCTCAGCTGATGGAAGGGTAGTTGAAGAATGAAAAAGGAAGGAAAATTATTCAGAAAACGTTTTAATATGAAAAAAACTAAGTACTTAGCTGAGAGCTGGCTTGACATGGCTTTTCTTGCTACGTGGCAAACGAGATCTGAGGTGACAGGGGCACTATGGGTAAAAGCTTAACTCGAGAGTTTTTTTGACTGGCATGAGCTTGTTACAAGGTCAACTTGGTTCCGAGGACGGAACTGACACCCATCAATAAGGAATGAATGAAGATTATCATCAGATCAATACCTTTTTATTCCTTAACATAGGACCAGGCTGCCATAAACCGTACTGATGAAAAAATTTGTAGAACAAAGAGTTCTAACAATACATGCACATGTCCTAGCCATTTTTTAAACATTTATGGAAGTATAACAGATTAAAATGTATCCATGGAATTCAATTTACACCAACTTGCAAACATCGTAATTGGATTCACTAATTTATTCTGACAGCACACTCATTTCTTACTTACTTGATCATTTTGAAAAGCTCAGGGTTGCTCACTTTCACAGTTCGGGCAATGTTCCATGAAACATGAATCATTGGAACAATAGATTTGACGTTTTTTACTACGTTCCATTCATACCTCTCAAGTGCCAACTCGTACTGGTAAGCTGTAAAAAAAACAAAAACAAAAAAAAAAAGGTTGACATAAGTACAAATGCTACACTACTCGGGGAGTTTGCTTTCCAAATGACAGCTCGGAGTCACGAGGAGCAAAAATGCTTACAAAGTAGTGATACTAATATAGACTATATAACTGCTTAAATGAAAGACTACAAATCCAACCTTCAAGGTCCAATGTTAAAAGTGAAATATATCAGGAAACCAATTACAAGATTTCCACCAAGATGCTGGACACCACATTAACTTTTTGCCACTGATGCAATTTTCCATCAACCCCAAGACCTGTTGCAGTACAATAATAAAATGGAGGGGGCAAGTAACATTAAGGAAATGGATCAGCAAAGGAAATGACTGACACACTGAAAGAGAAAATGGGTGACAATTCACTTCATCTGCAAAAAAGAAAAGAAACTATAAATGGTGTAGGTTACTTATTGCTTTACTGCCAAACTTCCAAACAGAGGACCACAACACAAGAGAATCTCATGTTACAGTCCTTCTGATCTATGTATCTATCTGGAAGACTTTCATTTGCTTGCTCCTAATTACATTCATATTACGGATACACTAGTGATGAACCTTGTAATGAACAGCATCTGGTATGCCCACTTCAATATAGACACATTTTATGTCCTGTTATTCAACTCCTGCAAAGGTTTCAAGTATTTGCCACCCTGACCAAGCCCCAACTCCCCAAAAACACACAACGCTTCACACTGCAACCAATAAACAAGAAGCAACACATTGTTCATCTCCTAGTTCTAGTACTGTCATGCAAATAGACAAAATCAAACCAGAGCCAATAATGAAAGCAAATTATTTTTAATATTTTGGAACTGACCTGTGAGTGGACCAACATTCCATGCGATGTTGTTACACCAGCCAACTGCCTGAACCCAGTGTACTGTTCCTGCATTAATCCATACCAAATCACCAGGTCGCTGGATGAAGCGGAACACGGGGATGTTGGCATTGTACAGTTCCTCCAATATGGGCCACCAGGATCCAACAAGATAGTCCACATTGTGCCTGTTAGGAAAAAAAAAAAAAGAGAAAATGACAGTTAAGTCTGGATTACCTAAATCTCATTCACATGCTGCTTGCCCTGCACAATGACGTAAGTACCCTGCCCAGCACAATGATGTATGCTCTGTATATGTAGGGTAGCACCATGTCCTATACAATGATGTATGCTCTGTATATGTAGGGTAGCACCATGTCCTATACAATGATGTATGCTCTGTATATGTAGGGTAGCACCATGTCCTATACAGTGATGTATGCTCACACTGTATATGTGGGGCAGCACCCTGTCCTATACAATGATGTATGCTCTGTATATGTAGGGTAGCACCATGTCCTATACAATGATGTATGCTCTGTATATGTAGGGTAGCACCATGTCCTATACAATGATGTATGCTCTGTATATGTAGGGTAGCACCATGTCCTATACAGTGATGTATGCTCACACTGTATATGTGGGGCAGCACCCTGTCCTATACAATGATGTATGCTCATAATGTATATGTGGGGTAGCACACTGTTCTGTACAATGATGTACACCTGGTCAGTGCTGCCAAACTCAAACTTCTACCCAACATCTGTCTGCATAATGACACACACTACCCTATCTGCATAATGATACCATGTGGCCAGTACTGCAGAACATTTGCCAAACCTCTGCCTAACAATGGACAATCACACAAGGATACATATGTCTTACTATTACCCTCAATTCTGCATAATGACAGACAGGTATCCAAACTGCAGAACTTTCTAACTATATCTGCCAGTTCTGCACAATGACACACACATGGCAAAGTCTTCTGCCCAGTAGTTTACACATTACCAGTACCACAAAACTCCTGACAATTTCCACCAAACATCAGTCTTATGTAATGATGTACCTATGACCAGTACTGCAAAACTCACACAATCAAAATTCCACCCAGCACCTGCTGAAAACAAGCAACACACCACGGGGCCTACCACTGCTACCTAGCTCTTCCGCAGAGTTGCTGTGATCCTTATGACTTAAAGGATCATAACAGACCTATTGCATTCCTGAAGGCTGCCCAGTGGGGCTGTGCCTAAATGATCAGAGTACTCAATGTCAAGTGTGACTGTCACGTGGCACTTGTGCCTGATAAGAGTTCCCAAGAATGGAGCGCACAAACATACTGAGAGAGCCATAAATGAATTCCAAAACACAGGCTGTGCTTCTCGTAAAAAGCAGTGGGAACACTTATATAACTGCTAAATGCCTTTCCTATTATGTGTTTTTTACTGAAAGGGTAAAATAAGTAAGGAACATGTCACCAGGGATACAAAACTCAACGGAATAGCAGTGGTCTGACCCTTTAAGGAGGCCTGGCATACTACTAAAAAATGGGAGTATGGCACTTAATGTTTAGCCTTGGGCTCAAAATCCAAAAGAGTTTGATCCCCAAGAAGTCAAAACTCTTATAAGAGCAAGCAGTTATAGCTCCATGTGTCTTTCTTGTATGATGAGCCCAGAATGCAATCTGGAACGGTGCTTTTGCTGCACTGTGACAAGTTCCCCCTGCAAGAACAAGAAATATTAATTGTGCTGACTACCACAAATGAACACAAGGTTTAACCTTTTTAGGTGCCAGTGGTTTTAGGCCACTACTGCAAACTATCCTTCTCCTCAATCTACACATTAGTTAAGTGTCCCACACTGCAACTGTTCTTTGTCTAAGAATGTTGTAATTTGCCTCTTACTCTGTCCTTCAGTGCAATTATACATTAATTTCAGAAAATACTGAAACAGAATATCACCACCAGTTGGTCTTTTTGCAAATACAACAACAAAACAAGTACTGTCTTATAAGAAAAGTACAGTTGTGTACACTTACCATAAATGTAGATGTTCAAGTGTATTCACTGTTGCAGTCATTACATTGGTTTTAATTCCTTGGAGACCTCTTGCAGGGACACAGTTACTGGATCTGTGATTAGAAGGCATGCCTGGCTCATGGAGCAAAATGTTCTGGAACTGGTTGAATAGCCCCCATATCCTTGAGGGACGTAACTTGTTTCTGAGGATCTACCCATTGATTTTGTGACAGATCTGGCCAACCATCTGGAATTGGCAAAGTATGGAAATTAAATCTGTACCCCTGGGATACTATGTTTAATACCCACTTGTCCTGGGTAATTAATTGCCAATTTTGAGCATGAAGTGCTAATTCCCCCCCCAAGGGGGCTGCCAAAAGATAAGTGCTTGGTGATGGTAGAGGGAAGTCAATGAGACTGCTTACTGTAGGGTTGTGCTTTGCTTCCTCCAGATTTGGAGGTAGAGGCATTCCATTGCTCTGACCTGTAAGAACCCTGTGATTGGTATCTAGAGCCTTCTGAGCACCTGGATTTGCCTTGTGAGACTCTGTTGGACACAGGAAAGGACCAATTTTTAGTAGGCCAGTGCCTACTGAATCTGGGTGGCTGAACTTGTAAGAAATCTTTTACAGTTTGCATAGATTTAGCTTTGTCTTCCATTTTCTTTAAAACCTCTTCTGCCTTATTACCAAACAAAGTATCATGCTGTAAAGTTGCATCCAGCAATTTAGCCTTAACATGATCAGGCAGATTTTGCTCCTTGAGCCAGGCATGCCTTCTAATCACAGATCCAGTAACTGCGGCTCTGCAAGGGGCCTTCAAGGAATCAAAACCAAATGTAATGACTGCAACAGTGAAACATGAAGAACATCGTGGGTATGAGTAGTATGTGGATATAAATCCGTCTGCACTTAGTGTGCATGCCAGAGAGACAAGTACACTGTCTGTCATAGCTGTTTGTGAACATTAACATATGCACATATATATAAATACTAGAGGTGCAAATAACTAGAGAAAAAAAGAAAGAAAGGTAATAGAGTGAGTGGGACGAGGCCAAGAAGACATTTAGACTGCAGCCTAGAGCTGCCTTCCCTACCAGGGACTGACCTCAGAATACAGGCAAAGAGAAAGGGACAGGGGAATCTTAAATAAAAGACCTGCTCTGGTACAGTTTTTAGTCGAATCTAGAACAGAAGCTGCTGTTGATAAATGGGATAATTAGTAGGATATATAAAATATTGCACAAGACTATAGGACTTAACCAGAGGAGGTTTAAAAAGATTGGGAAGAGAGACTGGAAAATCAATTTACAAGAAAACAATGGGAGGATATATGTGCGGCTCCCAAGTATTCATCAAAGTCCAGAAGTTTTAGGATCATTGCTTGGAAGTGTCTGCACAGGTAATTTTATACCTCATGCAGACTTGACAGCTAATGCTGTAGGTGTGATGGGGAAGAAAGAGGTAACCTAGCAGCATATATTTTTGGGAGTGTAATGAGCTGGCAGATTTTAAAAATTCCCTACAGAGTACTCTATCAGAAATACTGGGTGAGCAAATGGCTGTAACTAAGGAAATGATTCTTTTGAACTGGGACCCAGGTTCTGAATCACCTAGATATAGCAAGACCTTATTAAGTTTAATTCTGTTGGCTGCCTCAAAACAATTACTAGCAAAATTAAATCAATGTCAAAACCAACTGTAATTGAAGAACTGAATACTATAAAAGATAAAAACTTGGAGAGATCTTTAGAAGGGGGGGGGCAAATTACATAGAAATAAATGGAAACTGTGGAAACAATACATGCAGAACAATGATGAGGAGGAGGAATGAGGTTTAAAGGAAGGCAGGAATTCAGCAGTTTATGTAATACCGGACTGATGATAGTCACAAAGCATAAAGATTTGTGATATGTTATGTATAATGCATGTACATGGAAAAATGTTAACATGGTTTGTTTTCTTTTTTGTTAATGTATGCCTGTGTCTAAAGTAAAAAATTAATAAAGGAGTTTAACATCTACTAGCGAATAGGATGCATGACACAAAGTGGATGGATGGATGGCCTGTCCTACTGATTACTGGACAACAGGATGTACAAGACAAAATAGATGGATGGTCTGCACTAACTAGACAATGGGCGTATGTACGCACAATGTGGATGGAACAGTCTGCACTAACAACACGCACTAGACAATGGGTGTTTGGCACAGTGGATGGAATGGTCTGCACTAACAACATTAACTAGACAATGGGTGCGCAGCACAAAGTGGATGGAACGGTCTGCACTAACTACACAATGGGTGTAACGGCACAAAATAGATAGAATGGTCTGCACTAACAACACTAACTAGAGAATGGGTGCGCGGCACAGTGGATGGAACGGTCTGCACTAACAACACTCACTAGACAATGGGTGTACGGAACAAAGTGGATGGAACGGTCTGCACTAACAACACTAACTAGACAATGGGTGTATGGCACAAAGTGGATAGAATGGTCTGCACTAACAACACTAACTAGACAATGGGTGTACGGAACAAAGTGGATGGAACGGTCTGCACTAACATTAACTAGACAATGGGTGTACAGCACAAAGTGGATGGAACGGTCTGCACTAACTAGACAATGGGTGTACGGCACAAAATAGAATGGTCTGGACTAACAACACTAACTAGACAATGGGTGTACAGCACAGTGGATGGAATGGTCTGCACTAAAATCACTCACTAGACAATGGGTGTGCAGCACAAAGTGGATAGAACGATCTGCACTAACACTCACTAGACAATGGGTGTACAGCACAAAGTGGATGGAACGGTCTGCACTAACTAGACAATGGGTGTACGGCACAAAATAGATAGTGTTGTCAGTGCAGACCATTCTAACTAGACAATGGGTGTGCGGCACAGTGGATGGAACGGTCTGCACTAACAACACTAACTAGACAATGGGTGTATGGCACAAAGTGGATAGAATGGTCTGCGCTAACAACACTAACTAGACAATGGGTGTACAGCACAAAGTGGATGGAACGGTCTGCACTAACACTAACTAGACAGTGGGTGTGCAGCACAAAGTGGATAGAACGATCTGCACTAACAACACTCACTAGACAATGGGTGTACAGCACAAAGTGGATGGAACGATCTTGCACTAACTAGACAATGGGTGTACGGCACAAAGTGGAAGTGCAGTTGGTTCTGCCAAGCCCTGCATGATCAGCAGCCTTCTGAGTGCAGAAGTGTACTCAAGAACAGGAAGCCCTCACATCCTGAAGGTGGATGTCCCATTGTCAGGGGAGGGTTTAAGGACCTGCACAAAGAATGACAGCCTGCTGCTGTCTTATGCACTCTCAGTCTGGGTAAAGTACATTTACTGATAAGGTATTCCCCTCCAGAAAACTAAAACCCCTCTTCTCCCATAGGGTGATGTGGGCTGGAAAAAGTGAATGACTGGGGCAACAGGATGGTCAATGAGGCCACATGGTCATGTCTGGCACAAAAATAGAGCTGAAAGTACAAGGATGAATACTATATGAAGTAAAAGCCAAGTATTAATCCAGTGGAAATGTTTTTATTAGCCGTGGGTGGAAGAAATCACAAGGGAGAGGGCAGCACAAGTACACACAGATATAAGCTCAGTTGTAAATTAGACTGCATGACAAACTTCCATTTCAAAAAGGTAGAACGCTTCCTCTCAAAATATGGAACAAGCAAGCAAAATGAGGAGCTACAGCATGCATTAACATTTTTTTTAACATTTACAAAAGTGTCTTTTGAAGAGTTAATATAATTCAATATTATTTACAACAGACATTTGTTAAAAACAAATCTTAACAGTGAATGTGCAACAGAACTTTTCGATGTGGTACAACATGGAATTTCTATGACTCTCAATAAAAAACACTCTATATAATTAGGTACAGATGAGAGATATAAGTTAGGCAAATTAGCTTTGAAGTAGGTGGTATTTTAATAAAATGTCAGAGACAGGGTTACCCTGGGTCAGCATTTGCATGCAGGCAGGAAAGAGTAAAATGCAAACTTTCCATTTAAATTAGAGTGTGGTTCCTGGTATTCCTTTATGAAGGTGATAATCTTTTCTGTATTTCAAGCTGAATTAATCCACAAAATGCCAGTTAGTGACAGAAAGAAAAAAATATAGCAATAAAGAGAAGACTATTTAATTATGTTATGGAAGCAAATTTCATTCCTTCACATTTATCCCAGTATCCCAGCAAGCAAAGGATAAAAGACAGAGAACTAATCCTGGAGTGGATGCTTGTCCATCAAAGGGAACACACACGCACACACACACACACACACACACACACACACGCACACACACACACACACACACACACACTACAGAGAACTGCCGGTTCATGCAACTTCATGCCTTTGGGAATGTGGGAGGAAATCATCATGGCAAGTATCAAAAACTTACACAAACAAAACATACTTACAGAAAACACACTGGGAAATGAACTGCAAAACCAAAAGCTGTAAAACCACACTTCTCGAATGTCCCAGATTTTCCCTCATAAAAAATGATTATGTGGTAAATCACGGAGGATTACAGACAATATGCCAGGCATTAGAACTGCATACCTATTGTCAAAGTACATTGATACAAAACCTGTTGTGAATTGGAATAGTATTTAAAAAATGTCTCTGATTTTTAGGCCTTTGACTAACCCCCCTCCAACCCCACCCCACCATGTTTGGTTTGTCAGGAATTCTTAAGCAAAGAAACTGAGAGGTACAAGTGAAGAAGGAACACCAAACTACAGCAATAAAACACACTAGACACACAAAAGCTTCATGGACCACTCTTCAAATGAGACTAATTTGTAAGATCAGTGTTCAAAACTGTGGTTCAAGGCCAACAAATTTTATCCAAACATTTGGATCAGAGACTCAATTATACTGATAATGCTTTAAATGTATGACTATACTTGTAAGAATGGGGTACATACTTTTCACAGAAGCCGTTAATAATTTGCCAGTACTGTTCATGCACTGCAAACCACTCGCAATCTCCAGGCCCAATGTTGATATTTACAGAGCAGAAATTGTTGTTTTCCTGATGACCTGTAGGGGGTAATACAACACAGTCAAAAATACATTGCTGAAATTGGTCTTCTAAGTTTGCGCTGCAGTTTACATGATGATTTCCTACCACAACTTATGCATCTGCAAATACTTGCGATCATCACTATTTACTTTTGTGTGTTAACCGGACTAGTAGGCTGGTCAATGACACAATCCAGGCCAAAGGGCAATACCTAATACACAGAACAGCATAGCACACAAAAAAGCACCCAGGCATGCCTATCAGCATTAAGTATAGATTAACACTTGAGGTGAGAACACATTAAGAAAGCTCTTAGCTACTGGCATAATAATACATTATATAGTATAATAATGTGTAGACATACAGCATAAATAAACATTACAATACAGATTAACTAAGTAATGTAATATGTATGTGGGATATACTAAAAGTAATGATTAAATATAATTTAAAAGCTGCAAGCACCAATGTGAACTTAAGATCAGTTTACTTTTTGCAGTTTCAGAAACCACACATAATACACAAATGTTTGTTTTATAAACACTAAGAATGTCCTTCAAGTAACTAAAATCTGACACAATGTAGCACAAAGTGGCTCCCCAGCCTACTGCAGTCCTCACGAGTTACTGTATTGCTGTCCCTGTAATGACACACCCTGTCACATCTGTCTAAACAGGTATGACAGAAATTCATGGTGGTGTTTTGTACACCCTCCTCATGTTTTGCAGCAGTAGGTGACCTCTGACGCCTAACAGCCAGCAAATGACTTTTGCAAGTAAGCAAATTACATAGTCAAATGTAGTACAAGTGGATTAAATGAAATATTAATGCAAAGTGTGAGACAGCTTTACAATGGAGCAGATCATTACTAGAAATTAAAACGGGGAAAGGGAGCAAAGCACACACTACATGCTATCTCTTCCATTTCAAGAAACACAGGGTGTGATATTTTACACCTGGTGCAACCAGCTTTACTGAGTATGCCATGAATGTTTTAGAAATTAGTAACCGAAAAGCACACAACTTCCAAACAGAAAAAGTGCAGTTATAGGCGCTGTTCTTCAGTAACAATAAAGGTTTTCCTCTAAATAAAACATGGAAACTCAATTTCAATAAATTCAAGGTCCAAGTCCAACAGACCACTAGGTTAAACGTTTCAAGACACCAATTTATTTGACAAAAAAAACAGATTAAGCGCTTTCATCTCCCATATGGTGACTTCATCAGAATCTGTTACACATATAAATCTTCAGTTTAAATACATCTAAGTAAAGCACACTTAATTAATCTTGACTTCTAATAGGCTGGCCATTAATTGACACTAATTAACATTGAGGTAATGCTGAACCAAACCTTTGGTAATTTACACTTGAATGTTAATACAAAGTTGTAGAGGTTCATAGGAATTCATGATCTTAACATTTCATAATTTTGTTTCCAACTTATACAAATGTTGTAAAAATTAAATATAAGTAAAATCATCAAAGAAATTGTGACAGGAAATACTCATTTCTTATTAATACATTAGTTTGGTGTATAAATACCAATAAATATATAAAAATACAAAAAAATATATATAAAAAATATATAAAATGTATGTAAAATATATATATGGTATAAAAATATTCTAGGTTAAAACCACATTTATTCTTGTACCTTAAATAGTGTTAACAACTATATTTTAATATATTTTATTTTTATTAAGGGTGTAGCTTAAAAAACATTAAAAGACATTAAGGCACAGTACTAACTTTGTTAGGCACTTTAAAATAAAATTGTCTACATTTACATGAAACATGTGGAATGATTTCTCTGACCACATTTTGTGGATTCCAGTCTGCTTTGCTCATGAGTTGAGAACACGCACTATGTCCACATGCCTTCAGTCATGCCACAAGCAGCGTCTGGGACCTGTTACCTATAACACAGCATCTGAGTGGTTAACCATCTAGTCAGGTTTGATTCAGACTCAAATTTTAAACTTTTTTTTTAAATAAATATTAAGTAAATGATTTACTATCAAAATGTGGAACAGCACAAAACTGGAATGGTCGAATGTGTGTTTTCCACTTTCCGTAATCTTGATGCGGAAACGTTCATCTCCTCATTAGCGAATGGTTGTGTGCAATTTGCTAATATGGGACAGACGTTCTGGGAACAGCAGTAAAGTGGGTATCTGAAAATGTACCCTTTTCCTCACTGTAGTGCGATCTCGGAGGTGGAATATATAATACGCAGGGGGTGTGCGGGGGCTTGCCCCCCTGTAAAAACATTACCAGTAACATGGAATTTTGACACTGGAATTCTGGTGTTCGAATGTCAATTCCATGATTACCATTTCCAACATTTTGGTAATTCTGTATTACAAATTTGGATAATAAATTTGATCAAAAAGTGGAAAATTGCTTTGATTTTCCACATTTTGGTAGTAAACCTATGTAAATAAATGCTGTGCATTTTTAAAAAAATGACTGAATATCTAGTCTTTAGTACTTCCGCGGTGGTGCAGCGGTAGCGTTGTTGCCTCACAGCAAGAGGTTCTCCCGTTCGATTCTCGGCTGGAGTGCGGGGAGTGCCTTCTGTGTGGAGTCTGCATGTCCTCCCCGCGATTGGGTGGGCGTTTGAAAGACATGCATAAATGGGCGTGCCTTCATTGAAGGCTGAACGTTGAGCTGGCACCTCGGCGTTCGTGAAAATCTACTGCCAATCATTAGCAGACCGGAATTCTGCTGTGGCGACCCATAAAAGCCGAAAGACAACAACAACAACATCAAAGAAAGTAATTTCTTCCAAAATCGGTGACTAATCCAAAAAACAGACTGTTCTATTCACAGATATGACAGCAAACGACTTTTACTTGAATGCATTTACCTGCCATGCCCGAGCCTATGGCCCTTTGCTGGTAGATATAGGCAACAATAACTGTCAAAAGTCCAAAACAATATGCCGAAGTGACATTAAGTACTGCAAGCAGAGCACTGCACACCACCACTGTCAGGTCATATGTAAATGAAAGGGGAAGCAGTAACAGTAAGCCAGGTGTAGACTAAAAGCAGAGGTTAGCACAGTTTTCCTATCATATTCTGGGCTACAAGCCAGTGCTCCAGTAAGTTTCCCACATTCTAAGCAAATCATAATTCAAATACTGTTCCACATCTAAGCTGGACTTCAGCCAACCATCAGTTATCACTTCAATGCTAAACTAGCTGCAGCCAAAGCTTCACCGTTCACCGGGCTATAACTGGCACTTCATCACCAAATCAGCTGTGTCCAATGTTTCAGTGATAATTGAGCTACAACCGGCATATTGACACTAAATCAGCCGAGGCCAATGTTTCAGTGACACTGGACTTTGACCATCACACCAACACCAATATTCCCCTCCGTCAGCATTTTGACATGAAATCAGCTATGGTTAATGTTCAGTGCTAACTGGGCTTCAACTGGTGTCAGTGCTAAATGGACCGTTGGTCAGTAAGTACATACTAAATGGACATGGGTCAGTATTCCAAACACTGAATCGGCTTTAGGTAGTACTTCAACATTAACTAAGCTTAAAGGTTCTGACGTAACATTTGTGCTTTTTATACATTAGTTATGGAAATGGACTGCTTATTCACCACCTTTTTTTTCTTCCTCTCAAGGCACCTACCTGGTGTTCGGCTTCCTGGCACTTTCATATACAGCTGGACTGTATTCATACCCAAAATGGTATACCCAACGTGGCTCAACATGTTGCCATTAGATGAGACCCTCATAAAAGCTGGCAGTTTCAGTAACTCCTGGAGCTGTGGCTTCCAACTGTAACAAATAAGGTTTGATACTGAATGAAAATACAGCAACACACACTAATCATGCACTTACATCAAGTCTGATTAACAAATGAGGAAAAACAATATATGCTGCTCAATGACCACTTTTAGTACACATCACAAACACACATTTTCCTGCACAAAATTATACTAGCATCGGACATTAGTGATGGCATTTGCAGGCTGCTATAAGAAAGACAGAACATGAGAAGTTAAATGTTTTATGTGACTAATGTTACATATAAGGTGGAGATATTGCCCCTTCCTGGGAAACAACTGGAGCAGCTTCATCTGATTAGGAGAAAGAAGAAGCTATGTCAACATGGCAACTTTCCACCTCTTTGTACCTATGGGGAAAAGAAGAGAGGGCTAAGACCTCAGATACAAGGGCATCCTGGGGTGGAGCTGACACTGATGCAGACTCTTGGGAGAGATCAACCAAAAAGGATAGCTGCTTCTGAGCCATCTCAAACCACTTGAAGGCTGATGTCAAAAGGTCTCTATGCAAAAAGTGACACAGAAGGTGTTTGTAATGGCAAGCTCAGTAACTAGTGACAATGACAGGGATATCACTACCAAGAAACACTTCAATCCTGGTGACTCGAATGCTAACTGTCAGCACTGAGAATGGACCGGAGGAACTAAAACCGACCTGTCATTTTGAGGACATGAGGACTACTGACCTTCAGTACTAATAAGGCCATTGATATGAAGAAGACAATGCTGCTGAAGAAGCAATTGAAATCAATACTGATGTGATGAGATGCAAGGGAATCGGTGGCTGTGAACCAAACGGAACTGAGATGAAGGCCAGTGAGGGAGCAACAGGAATAATAAAGGGCGTGGGGGCTTCTCTTACAACCCGCAAAATCAAGGGTAAAGACTAAACAAGAGCTCTCATCATTTTCTCCCAGTCCAGAATAAGAGCTTCAGGTACACTGAGGGAAGACCTAAAGGAACCTACAAAACTGCAGGTCTTTTTCTCCTGCACCGTGGAAACATTCCATCTGCAAAACCCCAATGTCCAAGGTTGTTCAGAACCCACCCTAGCTGTTCAATCGCAGGCAGGAAAATCTTAGCATAGAACACCTCTGTAAGAGAGTGGGGGAGACCCAGCTGTACCCCTAGCCATTCCATGCTCCTTCAGATTTCTCTTCTACCTCTTTTGAGCCTTGGAATTTATAACAATGTCACTGGACAGCAAACTTTAGAATCAGTTTGTTCCTTCTCCCTTGAAGGATCCTATATCCAAAATTCATAGGAGGTGTAACACTGGACAGTTAAGGATTCAAACTCTAAGCAAGCCACACAAAGTGCGTTTGACCTGAATGGAGGATACAGGTATTTCCAGAAAGCTGAGGCCTTGCAGTTTTCCATGGTGGAAATACAAGATAAAAGTCTCAGTTAACACTAATGACAAAGGAAGCCAATAGGAGGCACACAGATAAAAAGTCAAGTCAAGGGGAAAGCACAAGGCTAAACAATCCAAACTACTACATAACTGTGCAAGAGAAAACATGCCAAAAATGCAAGTTACTGAACAGGGAGGAAAAACAAATAATAAAGAAAAACTTTATCTGACTAGAAATACACTGGAATAAGATTGAAAAGGTGAGGAATAAAATACAGAAAAATTAGCACAAAAAGTTACCGTAAAAGAATAAAAACTCCATAGAGAGTTTGAGCTTGCCTCTTGACGTGAATGGTAGACGCAACAAATCTGAAGAAACAGAAGGGGTAGTTCATTATGGGAGCAGTGGGGGGGATTTGAGCCTGGGAAAGTGTGACCGATATTAAGCGAATGCTCCTGAGAATGAACCAGTCCTGTGGCTGAAGTTGACGGACTGGATTGTGTGAAGGCAGAAGGTAGGAAGTTGTTGGGGCAATGGAAACAGCCTGTAAAAGACGCTAACTGACCCAAGAAAACCAAAAATTCTTAAAAACTGGTGCTAACACTGCACAGACATCAGACCAGCTCTCTGGAGTGCAAGGGCAAAGCTCTGACTAGGGAAGTAGCAACCTGAGCTTAGTTAAAAGCTCAGGTGCCTGTACAAGGAGGACAGGAACAAGTAGATACTGTCAGATGTCCATCATCATGGGATAAACAAGGTGGTTCTTGGTCTCCAAAAAGGTGACATCTTGTGGAAGTACCAGGTGTTACTCTCAGTGCAGTCCGAGCTTACTGAGCCTGCGCTGTCTTAATTGCATTCGTACTCAATAGTCAAGGGAGACAGCATCACAACGAGCTGCTGAGGGAGTGGGGGTGGGGGGAAGGTGTTCCCGGGGGAGAGGGTAGGCCACCCCATAGGACCAAGGTAGTCTACTCCTTACAAATGCAGTTTCAAAAAGAATGGAGAGCAGAATGAGATTTTCAGGCAGGAGCAAATGGGCCATGGAACTCTTCTCTAGCTTAGCAATTCTCCCCCCCCATGGGCCACTGAGCAAAGTCCTATGGAGCAAAAAAGAAAAAACACTACATACATGACATGCCAATATTGGAACTACACATGCAGAACATGTTAGTTCTAAGGTGGCATCAACTTGCCATGTACTTATTAACACTGCACACAAGCACAATCGCATGCATATACAGATGCACACATATGATGAACATTTCATACGCAATGCATGGTGGCACTAGCATTAGACATGCAGTGTACTGTGGCACAAACAAAGGTGTATGGCATATTTCAACAGTAACATTCTACACACACACACACACACACACACACACACACATTTATGATAGCATAAACATTACATGAGAAAAACAACATAACACTGTGACACTAACACTGCACACCCACTTCAGATGTTGGGACTCAGAGAACACAAACCACAAGCAAGCATAAAGGCTACACACATCTACACACACTCTTATGTTGGTAACACAAGCATTACATCATGGCGAGCTAGCTACATCACCTAACAGTACTTTACTGGTAATCAGTAATTAATATAACACCAGCAAGTTCATCCCTGGCTATCATACCACAGAAACAGGAACAGGGAGATATACATACCGTTTTGGGTCTGAGAGGTCAATGTTGGTCCCAAATTTAATGATACCATGTGTTTTTTGATCAGAAGCACTGAAACACAGAAATTTGTAAAGACAGTTACTACCAAAGTTCTTTGTAACAGTAGAGCACTGACATCAGACTCCACTCAAATTCTACACTCATACAGTATGAAAAATGGAAATCTGACAATAGCATAGGCTTCTAAATCTTCTCATTTTGACACAAGATCTTTACAGCACAGGATTCTTCTAAATCTGTAGATTTAGACCTCTATGTTCTCCATCACTTGCAGAACATATGAAACAAAGAACAGAAGACAAAAGGACCATCCGGGTCCATTCTAAGGTCTGTACAGTTAAGTCACTATATGAACTTCTCAGATAAAGGAAGAGCAACAGCACTGACAACTGAAACAGTCAGCAAGAGCCCATTCAGCAACATGGAGCAGAACGTTTTGATGCCAAAATAAATATAGTATTCTGGTCAATAACCACCCTTCAGGGTTGGTCCAACGCCAGACAGCAAATATCTGAATGCACACTACAGTGCAGAATGGAGTGGGGGACACATGCTGAAAGGCATCTCCTGGGCAAATCAGGAATGGTTGATGGTATCACAACAGGCTGGAATCTGCACATAATTTCATTTTGTTTTCAAGAAACTCTACAAAGAAAGCATGTTCAGATCACCAACTGGATATTACCCTCACTACGTTCAGCTTGAGAGAATTTACCTTTGAGAAGGCTTTGAAGGTTTGCTAGTTTCTTCCGATTCTGTACTTTCATCTTCATCACTGTCTTTTTCCTCCTGAAATTACAGATACAACTCATTATAGACCACACAACGTGCGTATTGCATCAAATTCTGCTTCTGTGAGGAATGAGCACCAAAAAACCAGTGAGCGGCACAACTACTGACCACGTGAAGAATAACAGAACACTTTTCAATTTCAGTGTTCACTTGTCTTAGCAAGGGACCATAAAGGAAAATTCTACAAGGCGATGACTGCCTTCAACCCAAGAAAATAAGAATATTCCCAAAGACTATCGCCTGACAAATCACTTTTATGTCTGCCACAGGATCCCACTAACAGTCAAGTGCTGATCAGATTAACTGATACAGTATTAGGCAATTAAAACACCACTGGTAATCCAAAAAAGTACCTGTTCCCCTTTAATGTACCTGGTAAGCTCATGATGGTATTTTATCTACTAAGCTCTGGCCATTATGTGTTCACCCTGTAAAATACCTATTAAGCTTATGATGGTACACTGTCTTGTAAGCTCCTCCCATTATCTGCATACGGAGGAAAGTGTGTGCCCCCTATAACATATCTGGTAAGCTCAGGCTACTGTCTGTTCTTTACAACACCCGTGCTATGCTCAGGAAGTTAAAAGTCTCAATGAAAAATGTTGAGGACATTATGCAAATGTCTGTTCTCTATACCGTGCCTAATGCATTCAAAACCGTATTAAGTTACAATAAAAAATCTTGCTGACTCAGGTTAGTACTTGCTCCTTATAACAGGCCTGGTAATTTCCAGCTAGTGTCTGTCTCCCCTCTACCATGGCTTGCATACTCAGGGCTATACCTGTCCCCCCTCTACCATGGCTGGCATTGCTCAGGGTGACAACTGTTCCCCCCCCCCTACTTTGGCTGTCATGCTCAGGGTGATACCTGTCACCCTGCAACATGGCTGGCATGTTCAGGGAGATATTTGTCCCCTCTAACATGGCTGTCACATTCAGGGTGATATCTGTCCCTTGTAACATGGCTGGCACATTCATGGTAGTATTACATGTCTCTATAACATGCCCTATATACTCAGTATATGTCCATTCACACATGCCTGATACACTCATGGCAGTACCTACCCCCTATATGCTTCGGGCAGTACCTCTCCCTGTAACTCACCCTGCATGCTGAGGGCAGTATCTGTTCCCCCTGTTATGTGCTCAGCATGCTCAGGGCAGTAGCTGTTCCCCCCGTTATGTGCCCAGCATGCGCAGGGCAGTACCCATCCCATATAACTCACACTGCATGTCTAGGGCAGTACCCATCCCGTATAACTCACACTGCATGCCCAGGGCAGTACCTATTACCTGTAAAATGCCCTGAATGTGCTGGACAGTACCTGTCCCCTCTAACATCTCTGCCAAGCTGAAGACAGTACCCGTCCCCTCTAACATGCCTGCCAAACTCAGGACAGTACCAGTCTCCTCTAACATACCTGCCAAGCTGAAGACAGTACCCATCCCCTCTAACATGCCTGCCAAACTCAGGACAGTACCGGTCTCCTCTAACATATCTGCCAAGCTCAGGACAGTACCTGTCCCCTCTAACATACCTGCCAAGCTCAGGACAGTATCTGTCCTTCTAATCTATTTTGAATGCTCAAGCTCAGAGTATTATTTGCTCTGCAAGGATAAAAAGGATGCTGAGTTTGTCAAGGGCACCACTACTGTGGATCTGATGAATGGCCTCAGATCATTTACAGAAAGCAGGCAATGGCTGACAATGGGGATTAAAGCTATGAGCTGCAAATGACCTACAATACTGGGTCTGACTCTGTCAGTCTCTGCTTACTGAATGACCCTGACCGAGCAAATCACTTAATCAAAAAGCATTACTGGGTCACCCAAGAAACACTTGTGTTCAGTAGGTTTACTTGGTTAACAGAGAGTTCAAAAACCGAATTATTACACATTTTTACTTACTCCTTCCTTAATTATCTGAAGTTTTTGAGACGGTCAGCAATCTGACCCCTTTGAAACAATATAAAACTAGACAGAAAATGAATGATGTAATATGGGTCACTGCTCCCTTCTGTGTCAATGAAACCTGCACTGCAAAATGTCCACCACATGATGGCAGTCTAGCAAGAGACACTACCCCTGTGCAAACCACATCACATCCTAAACGGTAGAAATCCATGCTGTCACAATGGAAGTTAAAGGTAACACACAGTTCAGCTTTCCATGTCACGGAAGAGAGACAGTTTGCATTTTAAAACAAAACTAAGTCAGGTGTAGCATGTAAAATTATGACAGAAAGAAGACTCCAAACTTCGGAAATAAAGCACAAGTGGTACTCCAGAGGAAGAGCTTGATAAAAATGCCTCTCATGAGATAGTATATGTCCATGCAAACATGAAAATTAAAGCACAAAAACAAATACAGACAAAAGTAAATAAAGTACCGAATTTAAAACAAAGGCAAGGAAAAAAGAGTTAACCTGCAGCGATTCCTGGAAGGATGAGGCCTGGTATTGGGCGTACTTGGAAATTGTTGTGTGTGAACGGCTACTCTCAAAAGGCCAGATTTGCTTGGTTCCAGATGGATCACAGTTTTTATCAGAAGGTTGCTGCATTTGTGTCCGAACTTCCACTGACTGGTCACCGTTTGCATCCACTAGAGTTTTTGTGGAGAACAGCCCGAGGTCTGAGAAGAAAATGGGATAAATCTTAAGAAAAAATATTTACTTCACTGGCTACATTCATAGCTGGAAAAAAAAAAAGAACGGGCCAAAACTACTATGTCATTAAAGACAACTAACACAACTCGTAAAAGAACAAAATTTTGCTAATGCAACTGGTGACAAGGAGCATGTTTTCTCAACACACCTGTCATAAAAAAAAAAAAAAAACTTCTGCCTATCAACTTAAGCATGGTATAGTAGCATGTACAGATGTTACTTTCACTGTCTCCAGAGTTGGAGTAAAACAATAAAACATCAAGCGTAACTTTCTTTTGGCATCAACACCTGTAGTCAAATAAAGACAGTGGCAGCTCTCTGTTCTCTCTCTTGTGAAGTCAAGATAAAGATTTACATAGCTTCATTCCCAGCATATAACCTTTTTTTGTTTTAGAGCTTTTGCCTCTGTTGTCTGCTGACTCCCAGACCCTCCCTCGGTTACCTGTCACATTTGTTTTACATACACAGGGGAAGTGCCTACAGAGAGAGAGAGTCATTTAGGCAGCCATCATGGGTTATTTTGTCTATTTACAGCACTAGTCCCACCACAGACTACTACAATTCTCTGTGTATACTACTACACAATTAAGGTAACACACACACATACACACACATGTACACACACACACACACACACACACACACACACACACACACACACACACACACACACACACACACACACATACACACACATGTACACACACACACAAAAGATTATTTTCACTTGCTTTATAGACACCCATCTCATGGTCGGGTAAGCTAATGTGAAAACACCAACCTTCCCTTCACACAGCTGAATTATGGCACATTAAAGACAACAAGAAAAACATATTTTAATGATACAACTAGACTTTTGTTAGTATCTCCACTGGTATGACAGGTGGTTATGTTATTTAAGAAGTGCCCAGGTTAACTACAACTATTCAACACATTTTCAGTTACAACACAGAGGAGTATTTACAGTGAGTGTGAGCTAACAACACAGAAGGCTATTTAGAGTCCGTGCATAAAATACGCACAAGAAGCTTAGACAATTCCTTGCAGTAAAGGGTCCCTGCAACTTGGCCTGACTGATAACATTATGGTTTGAACAAAGGTAGAGATTATTTATTTATTTAGTTTATTAGGATAGTACTCTGATCACAATGACCACAAAGGTGAAAAGTAAGGTAAAAGGTCCAAAATAAAGGCAGACATGTTGAACGATGCAACTGCACAATGACCTCTAGGTATCACTTTTTCACTACTTCACTGCTGCAGTCAGCAGATGAAAAGGAACGCAATAAGAGACCCAAAGCCTGACCTGGTCATCTATCAGCTTGTCTCCCATTCAACACGTCTACAACTGCAAGACTACAAAATGTCAAGCAATACTAGGGATGTAAGCTGGGTGCCAGTCCGGCTTAATAGGTTAAAGCAAAAATGCAAATGTGTCATCCGTATAAATAGAGAGGTTCAGCAGTGCACAGGTAATGCCAACATTTCTGGAATGCTACACCAACTTGTATAACATTTTCCAAAATGTAGCCCCCCCCCCCCCCAAACTATCTCTATCCTGATATTGCATATTTTTGTACAACATACCCTTTCAATATTGAAAAAAGGGAAATTGCCTGTAATGATAGTTAGTATGCAAAAACTCATTTAGCAAAGCTGGCATTCTGAAAAAAATAAAAGACAATTAGCATAATGTACAACAGTACAATAAAACCGTGGTAAATTTGCCAGGGCATAGGAAAATTACAAGTTAAGTACACCTAGTTGCACAAAATCCATTTCTAAAAGTTACTTCAATGAGTGCATGTTATATGTCTGACTAGAACCTTGAAACAGCACATGAGGATGAGAGGAGGAAGAGTAGGCAAAGAACAGAGTAAGGAGAAAGGTTAACCTGCCACAACTGGGAGGACATGACAAGCCATGAGCGGTCTTTTGTTAGCAGCTTCATATGGTTGTATGACCTAAGCTATTACTAGTGCAACTTTAACAAAGCTACTTAACTGCAGCAGTGTCCCCAAATCATCTCAAAAGCATACACCTAGTATATCTGAGACAAAATTCTCTTATCAGAAAAATCAAAAATTGCACAGAACATAAATGAATGATGAAATGTCCAGATGAGACTTACTAAGTCGAAGGGATCCTGCCAGTCCACGTATAACAGTGATGGGGTTTTTGGAGTCTGTGCAGAATTCCAGTAGCACCGGTGAGAAGGCATCTCGTTTACTTTCCAACTGAATGGGTTTAAAAGCAAATCAGACAGTTAAAACCACCTCAAAAAGTCTACAACACTACTACTTAAAGATGCCACTGAACTCTATACATCCACTGGACACTTTGTATTCAAACTGTGTGTTAAAACACAAGTAAATGACGAACGATGCTTTGCTAAAGGCAGGTATACATTAGTTCAGAATTTCAAGACAGAGGTCACATCAATATCTTAATTTAAAATTTGTCATTAACCTACAGATATTAAAAGTATAAGGATACCTGGACTCACTACACTACAGGGTTGTACATACATCAATCTATCATCTGATAATGCACTTTACCCTTTACAAGACCATGGCAATGCCACAAGTTATCCCAGTAACTTATGGGCAAAAGGCACTGGAATATGTTCTGGACAAAGTACAGTGGTCTTATTGCAGAATGAACACTCTTTTTCTCTCTCTTTCATTCACTTCTTAACTCAAACATACTACACACGCACACCTATGGACAATCTACGGAACAGCAATTCACCTACAGCAAAACTGTATGTCAATAAAGGACATGCGGAGATCTCCACAATGATATGCTCAGTCTGTGGACACTTAAGGAGAATAATGCTGACCATACAGAATATTATAATCATAAAGTTGCAGAAAGTGCATTCATGCACCCCTACTTGTAGTCATCCCCATCAGCAAAATCTTCTTTCTCCACTTGTGTGTTGGCTTGCTTCTTAAAATGCTTTCTGCTACTTTACAAACATAATATTCTACATGTCTGTTGTTATTCCCCTTAAGGATCTTTAGTCAAAATCCTAGTCTCTCCTTATCTCCTCCCCCCATTTCATCATCATCATCACTTTCCAATGATTTATAACTTTCTGCTGGTGTTATGTATATAAGTCTTGAATGCATCCTATTCCACTAATCTCTTGCTCAGTTTCGCTCCCATATAAATTCCCTAAACTCTATTACTGACCCAAATGTTTGTCTCTGATTGATAAAAATAAGCCTGGCCTGTGGGATTAAAACATTTTACTACTTGTATCATACTACTCATATTCATAATGTTGCCAATTTCTCAGCATTTGTATTATCTTTTGTTTAGCTTTTTCTCACATATCCTTAAACAACATAACAGAAGCCTTTTTAATCAATACTCCTAAATACTCCATCTCGTCATGTCCCCATAAATATGGATATTGCTGAATCAATTCACGTGTGCTATTTTAAATAGTTTACTGTTACAGCTTTTGTTTTATCATCCGTAAGTAGAGTTTAGCTTTTGATCACCTTACCATTTATAACCTTGCATTTGTGATTCCCTTATTTCTTTGCCAATGGCTCTAAATATAAAGCAAATACATGGGAAAAGATAACAATGGAGATTAAGGAACTGGAGGTGGCATCTTCAGAAAAGGGAAGGCGCAACTTTCATAGAAATAAATGGAATTTGTGGGAAAATACAAGCAGACTAATAGTCAGGAAAAAGAGTGAGGTTTAAGAGAAAGCAGGAATTGGGCAACTTAATGTTACGAGTGAATGCAATGGTTAAAAAGAAAACGTGTACTACACGACAGTGACAATGAAATCTGTTACTATAACTTTTCTGTTAATGCAATCTCATGTTACACATTTAAATCTGATGACTTAAGTAAAGAGGTTAAAAAAAGAAGAGTTTGTAAATTTCTAATGTAGCTGTCATTAATGTTCCTGCAAAGCCCAGTTCCTGAGCTCAAGATCAAGGCCATTACAAAACCTAGCTAGCTGCCCCATCTTCACACCAACTCAGTTTACAACTAACATTAATACAACATGCAGTTCCTACGTACAGCACCTGTTCACAAACCTCTACAGACAGTCCCTGGGTTATGAACATCCAACATGAGGGCAACCCATAGATACGAACGGTCTGCTGCAATGTCGGAAATAACATAAAAAAATAAAATTATTAAAGCTGCCCAATCTGTGTGTGTGTCTGTGTGTGGGTGTCTGCGTGTGAGACTGAGATCGGGAGAGTGACAGCAATGTGTGAGTGAATGCAGGTATGAATGAGGAAGTGATCGGGAGATCGATGTGTGAGTGAATGCAGGTATGAATGAGGGAAAGACTGTGTACGAGACAGAGTGTGAAAAGTGAGAGCGGAGTGATTCCACGGGAAGCAGTTAAGAGTTGGGTGGGCTGCATAAAGGGAGAAGGTTACTTATGGAATAGGTAAAGTATAGTTAAAGGACCACTATGGGCAAACAATGGAAAAACATATTTTTTTTATCTTGCCATGATTTACTGCACTTCCTAAAGCTGCCTGCAGCAAAATAAGTACTCATTCCTAATTTTATTTTTTTTTTACTCTTCTCTGCCCTCATGGGGGCAGACATTGTGATTCCTTTGGAAAGCTAAATCTGTCTTAATGCACAGACTGTGAGAACAAATAGCCCTACCATTTGTTGTCAGACTAGACTCCCATTCACTTAGAATGGACCACCTGAAAAAAAATGCCAAGTTTGAGAGTCTGCAGCAAATGTGTCATTGACTGATGTGTGATGAGTTTTACAAATGTTGCTCCTATTGATGTACTACACATTCTCTGAAAGAAACTTGCAAAAGTGTCAACAAATTACTGAGATAAAAAAGACTTTTCACAAAGAGCAGTTTTGCAAGTTTCAGTTCCTGACCAAGTTACTCCTCCCATCTCCCCCTCCTTCAGTGGGCTACAGTCTCACACTTCCAGCTTGGGTAGATTCAACTATTTCGTCAGCTTTGCATGACAACAGACATAAAAAAGAAAAATCACAGCCTGGTGTGCCACTAAAACTGTTCCCTTATATGTCTCTTCACTTCTGAATAGCATTTCCCCAGGAATAAAAAAAAAAACAAACAAAGCACACACACATCAGTCCAGAGTTTGGGCCAATCTATCCATTTCTTAATGTGCACAGTAAAACATTCAGTTAAAAATGCGTTCTGGCTGCTGACATGGTTATCTTTACATAGTTATTCTCTTATAGCATAACCTGAACTTATGGTATTCAATGCCAAGCTTTACAACAGTTCTCAGTTTCTTAACAATGACTTCCCAAGCCTCTGATGTGACCCATTGCTTTGTCAATATACTGTAAATACATAGATTAATACAAATATTTTGTGCACATATGACTTACAATAATACACATATACCATCATTAAAAAGATAAATGCAATATAAATCATATCAATATAGTTATGATTTCTAGTTTATGACCCTGTTTGTCTATGGAAACTTCTTTTTGAATTTATGTTCAAGCAATTGTATATGTGTTGTATATTATCTTGTTTAATTGTTTCTCAATAGTCTAACCACTGTATGCTGCATCAATTGTAAAACTCTGATTTTGCTCCTTTTATATTTTCTATGCTCTTTGTACAAAATAGCTATGTTTGTATAATTTATTTTTATTATTTTTTATAATTGTTTACTATGTATCTGGAGCTTTTCTCCCCGAGATTCTGCTAAAAACAGTCACCTTGTGTCCAGTTGCACTAACCTGGTAAACAAATGGACAATAAAAATAAAATATACTAAGAAAATCAAATCAATATACCAAGAAAAATCCAAAACTTAAGAAAAAACACAGAAGGAAGGTAAATGTTTCCTTGATGCTGTCATGAAAATCCTACTCACTTATTCAGATATTATGGGCAAACATATATATATATATATATATATATATATATATATATATATATATATTATAACATATATAATATAGTAGGCAAAACAACGAACCCAACACACTAGTCATAGGTGACTCTGTAGTCAGGCACACTGATGTCCCACTCACCAGGCTAAACAAGGAGAAGGTTACTGTCAGCTGCCTGTCTGGCACCAGGATCCGCCACATAACCCACGCACTCAGGTCTCTCCACAACAAGTATAAATATGACTCTGTCAATGTCCATGTTGGTGAGAAAGAACCGAGATGTACCTCCCTGGACTACATGAAAAGAGACATGGAAGAGCTCTCCGATCTTGTAGCCCAGGGAGGTATGACCCTAGCCCTGAGTAGTATTCTGCCATCGCCCAGAATGATACCGCAGTACAAGGACAAAATGATTGACTTCAACAATTGGCTAAGCTTCTGGTGTCACTCTAAGGGGATCCAGTATCTGTCTGCCTGGGACGACATGGTCGACAGAGAACAAAGCTTTGCCAGAAATGGTCTGCACCTGTCGCCCATGGGATTCCGGATACTGGCTAAGGCTTTTGCCGCCCCTATAGTGCCTTTTTTAGACAAGGTTCAAATGACAAATAAACTACCGTAACAGGAACAGGCAAGCAAAAACTGAGGGTAATGCTACTCAATGCTAGAAGTCTAAATCTCAAAATGCACTCACTCAAGGCACTCCTTAAAATGGAGAACATCGATATCTGTGCAGTGACTGAGACCTGGTTCAAGGCTCCAAACAGCACCCCTGCACTACCAGTCTATAATCACACCACACTTTTCGGTCATGTAACCTGGACCGGAACACCAAAGGTGAAGTTGTGTCCATATTCATTAAGGATATTCACGCCTCCAGGCTAGTTGCTCAGCATAATGCATTCGAGGTTATCCAAGTGCAACTAACTCTGGGCAAAAATGCAATCCAAATTGCAGCTTGCTACAGATCCTCCATCATGCCCCGGGATTCCCACTCCTCTTTTCTTGATATACTGGAAAATATTAGGGTTCAAACACCCTAATAATGGGCGATTTCAACTATCCCACCATTAACTGGGAAAACTACTCATGTACCACCTCTTTCGCTCAATGCTTTCTGGAATTCATAAATTCTGGTGCCCTGGATCAACTTATCCACACCCCCACCAAGGGCAACAATATCTTAGACCTAGTCATTACCAACATGAGTGACCGGTGTTCCACACCCGAAGTCAACTCCTCGTTGGTCAGATCCGACCATAAGCTAATCACCCTAGATATCCACATCCCGCCCCCACCCCCCACTAAGAAAACCATGGTAAAAAATTTCTCCAAAGCTAACTTCATGCTTCTTAAGACAGAAGTTTCGAACTTCATAACACCCCATGCGCATGGACAATACAGTTACGACTGCTGAATCCTACACAAATGCACTCTTTTTTGTAAATAATTACTAACCAGTATGTACTAAAATGTATATCAGTATTTTTTTTTCTATGTAAACTTTACTTTATTCTATACTATTTTACTTTTTATTTGTTATTGTCCTGGAGCTTTTCTCCCCGGGCGTCTACTGAAAATGGACATATATCCAGTTAGACTAGCCTGGTCAACAAATGTAAAATAAAATAAATAAAATAAAATAAATAAAAATAAGCACTTACATGAGTGCATGGATCGTGCTACCCCAAACAGAACCAAGAATCTATCCTCCAAAAAAGGAAGCCAATCTGGTGGTCGCCTACCATAAACAAACTGTACAACAGAAGGAAGAAACTGTTGCAAAAGTGAGTAAAATCCCATGAGTGGTGGAACTCCCTGGTCAGCCTCAGTAAGAAGCTAAGATCCCTTATAAGAGCCTCCAAAGCTAGCTATGAAAATAAAATCACCGCTGATTCTAAGGACAACCACATAGCATTCTATAGCTATGTCAAGAATCTCAATGCCAAAACCCAGATCTGCTGTGAGTTACAGCACAATGGTATGAAAATTACAGAACCAACTGATATTGCCAACATCCTGGCAGACATGTTTAGTGCTAACTTTACCACCCTCTCACACCCTAAAGGGCTCATATCTATACAGGAAGAATGCAGAGTCCCTGTAATCACAACTACACAGGTAAAAGCTGCACTCTCTAAAGACATAAACACAGCATCCATGGGACTGGACAACATCCCAGGCTGCATTTTACACAAACTTCAGAATGAACTGGTTCCCCACCTAAGCACCATGTTCAGTCATAGCCTCACATCAGGCTTTGTGACCACTGAGTGGCACACAGCAACAGTTATCCCACTCCACAAAGGGGGAGCCACCACTGATCCTGGGAACTATCGCCCTATTAGCCTGACGAGCCTGGTCTGCAAGGCCATGGAACGTATCATCATGGAACTCATAAACAAAGACATTGGTAACCTCCAAACTCTGGACACCACCCAATTCGGGTTTGTGAAAGGCAGATCATGCATCTTGAACCTATTCAACTTCTTTGAGGCAGTCACCAAAGCCGTAGATGAGGCTAAGGTGGTTCACACAGCCTAGCTTGACCTCGCCAAAGCTTTTGACACCATCCCCCATTCTGGAATTATAGCTAAACTTACTAAACTAGGTATAAATCTCTAAGTCACAAGATGGGTTGCCAACTGGCTCACTGATAGAACCCACACTGTAAAAGTTGCAGACTCCAAATGTGACATCAAACCAGTGACAAGTGGAGTACCACAGGGCTCAGTCCTGGGACCTCTCCTGTTTGGTATCTACTTCACTGAAGTACAGGCTAACACAGAAGGCCTCTGCCTAATGAATTTCACAGATGACTGCAAACTAGGAGCAACAGTCAAGTCCCCAAATGATGTGGGCATCCTACAGAAGGGCCTCACTGAGACAGATGCCTGGTGTCAGAGCCATGGCCTCAAGCTCAATGCCAAAAAATGCATCGTCATCCCCTTTGGTGAAAAACTCTGTACTCATGAACTACCACATAGGCAGCAGTCTACTTAACACTAAATGTGTGATAAGAGACCTTGGGACCCAGGTGGACAGTAGTCGCTCCCTTGATAATCACATCACCACAGTAGTAAGGAAGTCCTTCTATGTGGCACACCTCATCACAAAAGGGTTCACATCCAGGAAAAAAGAGGTCATTGTTCCCCTCTACTCGACACTCATTAGACCCATTAGAGAGTACAATGCCCCTTTTGGAATGCACCTTACAAGATATCTGCAGCAGCTGGAAAGGCCACAGAAGTACCTCACAAAGAGGATTACTAGCCTCAAACAGATGCCCTACACTGACCATCTCAAAAAACTCAGAGGGGATTTCTGCCTAACATATAAAGCTATGTCAAACCCAGAGCTGTTGGACATGCTACACCTAAAGAAATCCCAATCCCTCCAAGCTACACGCTCTAGGGACCTAAACCTAGTCACCAAAATAAACAGGACATGCAGGAGGCATAGAGTCCTGTCCCAGAGACTTCCAATACTCTGGAACAAGCTACCCATCTATGTCAAGCAAAGTTCCTCATTAGCACTCTTCAAGCAAAATCTTTGAGTGGATGGAAAATAGGAAATATACCCTGGGAATCACTTCTGTGGCTCTGCTCGACAGTGGTACAGGAAAATAACTTTCTTGGGTGGCATAAGCCAGGGAACCTTGTTGGCTAGGCTTACTACCTACCTATGAACCTATTATTAGACGAAATACAATATTATGTAGCACTGAAATGTGCTGACATTATAAGGGTGACAGTTCATTATTTACTCATAAAGCAAATGTCAGAGTGGGAAAGTTCAAATAGTGGATAAACAGGAGAAGGGGAAGAGAAGAAAGAGTGAGAAAAAGTATTTGTTAGAAGTAATAATTAGGGTAGATATGGGCAGCAGGAGAAAAAATGAGTAAAAGTAACATTACAAGTAAGAGAAATGAAACCAAGGAAAAGAAGGAATAACATGGACAACAAGATTTACTGTGTGTGTGTGTGTGTGTGTGTGTGTGTGTGTGTGTGTGTGTGTGTGTGTTGTAAAAGAACTATAAAGCAAATCTGCACTGATACCTGCTTGCTGCCCTGCTGAGGGGGACACTTGTGCAAGTGCAGTGGACTGGCTCCAGTAGGAAGGGATGTCAGCATAACTCTCAAGATTATAGAACAAGAAATCTGGACAAGGCCATAAATAACAGGGGACAAAGGCCCCAAAATGGGACAATTTATAAATATTGTACTTACAAACTTAGAATGTTGATAAACAGGTTTTGCATTAGAGTGAATTTTCTTAAGGATATGAAGTCTGAAAATCAAATGACTGTCAACTTTCTGATTTCAGTGTTCAATGATTTGCCAGTGATTTGCCAGAAAACTGCAATTTTATGAAAAACAGACAAAAAAATCTGGACTTTCTGCAAAAATCTGTACTATTGAGAGATATGAATGGGAGCCCTGAACAAGGACCCATCAATCATTTTCATTTGTTTGCCAAAGCCACTACAGCAGTGTTTTGCAGAGAGGTGGGAAAAGCCTTACATTTGACTGGTATGTTGTGTGGGTGTGGGTGTGGGTAGCTGTGTTTGTGGAAGGTGGAGGTGTGCCTTTGTAGGTGTGGTGTGAATGTTATGGATTATGAAATGGAGAGATTAAGAGTAAAATTGTGATCAGTGAATTCCCTAGCAATTTCATCACTGCTTGATTCAGATATATACATTCCCCTGTGTTTGTCAATGCTATGTTTGAGTGCATTGTTTTGGAGTGTGGTATCACTGCTACAGCTGCTGCTTCTCTTTCAATACAAGTACCTGCTTTGGAAGTTTTCTCCAGGAGTCTGTTGCTGAGAGGATGAGAGACATGCTACAGGTATACAACTAAGACAAACTAGATAAAGCAATAGTAAGAAAAAGTACTAGGTCACATCAGAGGCTTGGGAGGTCATTGTTAGGAAACTGTGAACTGTTGTAAAATGTATCATTAACTACAATAAGTTCAGGTTATACTATAAGAGAACAACTATGTAAAGATAACCATGTCAGCAGCCAAAATGCATTGCAGGTTGAATATTTTACTGTGCACATTTTAAAAATGGATAGACTGGCCTAAACTCTGGACTGATGCGTTTGCTTTTTTATTTTTTTTATTCCTGGGAAATGCTATTCAGAAGTGAAGAGGCATAAGGGAGCAGTTTTAGTGGCACACCAGGCTGTGATTTTTTTATATCTACTGTCATGCAAAGCTGACAAAATAGTTGAATCTACTCAAGCTGGAATTGTGAGACTGTAGCCCACTGAAGGAGGGGAGATGGGAGGAGTGACCTGGCCAGGAACTGAAACTTGCAAAAGTGCTCCTTGTGAAAAGTCTTTTTTATCTCAGTAATTTGTTGACACTTTTGCAAGTTTCTTACAGAGAATGTGTAGTACATCAGTAGGAACAACATTTGTAAAACTCAGCGCATACCAGTCAATGACACATTAGCTGCAGACTCTCAAACTTGACAGTTTTTTTCAGGTGTTTCATTCTAAGTGAATGGAAGTCTAGTCTGACAACAAATGGTAGGGCTATTTGTTCTCAGTCTGTGCATTATGGGACAGATTTAGCTTTCCAAAGGAATCACGATGTCTGCTCCCATGAGGGCACACAAGAGTAAAAACAAAATAAAATTAGGAATGAGTATTTATTTTGCTGCAGGCAGCTTTGGGAGGTGTAGTAAATCATGGCAAGATAAAAAAAATATATGTTTTCTTCATCATTTGCCCGTAGTGGTCCTTTAAGAGTGAGTGTGTGTGTGTGTGTGTGTGTGTGTGTGTGTGTGTGTGTGTGTGTGAGAGATACCTCCAAACTTCTTAGAGCAGGAAATCTGGACAAAGCCATGAATAAAAGTGGGACAAATGTTCAAAAGTAGGGACAATTTTAATAAATACTGCTCTTACAAACTTAGAATGTTGACAGAATAAAAGGTTTTGCATTAGTATGAATTCTGAAACGTGAATGTCTGCCATTATTTTCTAACTTCAGTCTTTTGCCACTACTTTTGCTAAACAACCACAATTTTATGAAAAATGGACCAAAAATATGAGGCAAAAATCTGGACAGTCTGCGAAAATCTGTACAGTTGAAAGATATGGTTTTGTGTGTGTGTGAAAAAGTCCTCAAACACTGCATTTAATAACAAGATGTCTTAAACCAGCTTTGTTTTTATAGGCACAGAAAAGTAAAATAAACACTAAACTGAGGCAAACATTTGACTAAATGACATTTAAGAACCACATATACATGTTTTAGACATACATATGAATTTGACTTACGGATGGACTAAAAAAATGGATCTCATCCTTAACCAGGGGACTGCCTGTAAATCATACCTCTCAACTGTCCAGAATTTTGCTTCAAATTTTTGGTCTATTCCTCATAAAATTTGTAGTTTTCTGGAAAGTCACTGATGAATGAAGTCACCAAATAACTCAAACAATTGAGTTTCAGAATTCATACCCTTCAGAAAATGCATGCTAACACTAAGCCTGTTATTCTGGCATCTTTGTCAGCTTATAAAAGCAATATTTAAAAACGGTCTATTTTTAAGCCTTTGTTCTCCCATTATTTCAAGCTCTGGCAATATTTTTTTTTTACACCAAGAGGTCGAGAAGAATGCTCCAAATGCATATTAACAAGGTGCAACATTTTAGAGTCTATTCTACAAGACTGGTGTTTCTTGCACACTGCATATTTCCGAATCACAATTTCATTCTTTTACAAACATGGAAATTCAATTAAAAATTCCAATATATACACACATACACACACACACACACACACACACACACACACACAATATCACCTGACACACAAGACATTTAACTGCAGTTTTCTGTTAAAAAGTTCTTTGAAAACCTGAAAACAAACATGTCAACAATAACATGGGTTTCCAAGCTCCCTCTGTGTTTATGCCTAACATAGGACAACTATTTATGTATGGGAGAAAAAAAACACAAGGAAAATAAAATTGCTAGTGTAAGAAAGTCAAAGAGCAGCTGGCTACAGTTCTTGGTGTAGTAAATTGTTAAAGTACAGATGTCTGGCTCAGTATTTAAAAAAACACAAACATTTTTCTTATCACAAACTACCAAGGACATATGAAAAATACTCTTGTACTTTCTTCCCAAAAATGAGGAAGAACAGCTAACATAACAGGATACAACGTACGTAAATACTAGGAGTAGGCGGGTTCAGTTTCTCTCTTGGTATTCGGTCATCTGCTCCAATCTTGGGCTTCACAGAGAATGAAGGCTGCAAGTACGACTCATTGAACTTCCCTTTAAGTTTCACATACCTAAAATGGAAAAGGGGGAAGTTAGTCAATAATTTAAAACTCTCCTCTTGAAAATAAAAAAATGCAGTGCTTATCACAGCACATGATTTGAAATGGTGGGGATCACCTAAGTACAGCCATTGTATGCCCTCTCACATGACAAATTTCAAAGCCTTCTGCCTTAAACTGGTGCCCCTAAACTGTGGTTAATAGTGTACACAGTCAACCTCTTGAAAGTCCACAGTGTTTGATCCCCCCTCCCCCCGCAGACTTGAGTCAGGCTCCACCTTAAAAAAAATGTCTGCATTGCAAAAACATTACATCTATTTACTTGCAGGATTTTGCTAAAGGGGGCCACAATGACAGTGGAACAAAAGGTTTAGAAAATAGATGAGAACAGCAGATAATTTAAAAAAATCAATTGTAAAAGGTCTTCCACAGTAATGCTACCAGAACAGTACATTAAAAAAATAACATGCTACAAAAATCTGTTAGGTGCAATGGAGTGGACTCGAGGAGTTATCAAGAAAAAAATGACTTCCTAAATCCTCCTCACTCCAGGGCAGGAGGGCCCAGCTCCAATGCTCAGGTGTATATGGTCTGTACTAATGAACAACTCAACAGACTAGCTAGCCACTTCTTTTGCAACAGGACCACTTTCACTTCCTGACAAGAAAAGAAATGTGAGGGGAGAAGAATGTTTACAGAATACCTCAAGATCAACTCTGAGGGGAAAAAAAAAAGAGTCTTGTGGGGTATACTTTCCCAGTGAAAGTTCAGCGGTTGAGTTTGTAAACAAGCACGTGAAATATACAAAGTAAAGTGGTAACAGGACAATGCTTTTAAGGCACAAACTTCAGATTTGCCAGATCAGCTAATTTTAAAAAAGTGGTTAAAGACATCCACTCAGTCATTAAGTCTGAATCATAAGAAAGAGACTTTAGAAGGCATAACGAACACCCCCCCTTCTATTCAAAAACTGTGGTGTTACACTAATGATGCGACTTTTCAGCAGATAATGAAAAGTAACCTAGATAAAGAAATAATTAAAACAGAAAACAAACATTACAAACAGGACAGGTGACTTTGCACATCAAATGACTAACGCAGAAAAGGCAGACTTTGTAGCTCATATGGAGAACCTTTTCTCAAATGATATTACAAGTGGCTCTTCATGAAAACCTGCCTGGTAGCATCCAAAATCTGAAATATTCTCCTTATTTGCTTACTTGTTGTTGACCAGATTAGTATCACTGATGTGGTAATCATGACAGTATCTTCTATGGAAGGTTTTCCTGGAGGGTTAGCTTAGCCTTAGTGTCTGCACCAGCATCAGTCCAAGAAACGTCAAGGCCTGGCAAGTTAAGAATCAAACCCTTTGATGTTCTTGGGGGTGGGTATAAAGGTTGGGCCTAGCCTTTCTGAATGGAACTCTGTCACTGACAGCCAAGTCATTATGAGGAGGGGGATGCAGAAGAGAACATACCCATTCAACTAACAACATGATCCCATTATTTCCAACTACTTTTCCCTTACGACCCTTTCTATGAAGTACAATAAAGGTAAAGTTATCCAGGGTGTAGGAGTGTATATTCCTCTTACTTCACACTAACAACTTTATTCTTGCTAAGTGCTATAAGAACATGCATCTCAAGAACTGACCTGCAGCCAATGCTAAAGGTAACCCCTGAAATGGAGGCAGAGATAATGAAGGGCAGATATCCCTTAAACTGAGATTGTGTGAAAATGGGTAAATGTAAGGAAAGCATCTGACACAGTGATCGAAAGACAGGAAAAAGTGGGAACTAAAATGCTAAAACTATTAAGGGGTTACAGCAAAGAGAGAGTTGAAGTGTACTAATAAGCAAGTGAAAATGTTTATATTCTAAGAACTGTACACATCTAAAAGGTGGAAGATGAAGATAGGGAGACAGACAGACAAAGGAGAATTGATGAAAGGAAAATGAAGGGCAAAGAGGAAAGGTGAGAATGAACTAGAGATACAGAAAACAAAGTGGAGATGAACCAACGATACAGCAAAGAAAGTGGGGATGAGCTAGAGATGCAGAAAAGAAAGTGGAGAAGACAGTAAGACATCAAAGGGAGCTGGAAGAAGAGTCAGCAAGTCCAGAAGGCTATCTGGGAGTTGTACAAAATGCACAGATATACTATTAGAGAAATAATTTGTAACAATTTTTATTTTATTTTGCCTTTGTTTACTGGGATAGTCCAAATGGGTTTAGCACAAACCCCTTTTCAGCTGAGGTATGGGGAGAAAGGCTCCATACCTAACTGGGAATAAACTAAAGCTCTCAGGGATGATGCAATATGTAACTCAGCTAAGACTGCAAAGGGAGAAAGGAGATAAAAAATAATTAATGTAAAAACAAATCTTGTATGCATTTACTCTGCAAATGAGTTGGCCCCTACCCAGGAAAAAAAAACTCCAAATATAGAACACACAGTACAACAAAACCTGAAGTCAGACATTTGCCATTGTTGACCAGGAAAGTCCGAATAGATGAAAACCCCACATTTCAACGAAGGCCCAGGGAGAAAAGTTCCAACAATTAATTCATGAAATGTACAACTGTTTAGATATTAACAGAAAATGGGCAATTGTATCATCAATAAGAGTAAAATTGAGGATTTCCCTGTTGCATATGTAAGTATGACATTAACACCTGCAGTTTGGTATCTTGGACAAGACGGCATGAGATTAAAAAAGAGTGGAGTACAGAATTACATGAAAAAGAGGGACAGAGAGTACAGAGGAAGAAGTGAGAGGATGTAGTCATGGAGGAAAAGTCAGTGCAGAGGGTATAGAGGGAGTAAAGGAGGAAAAGTATAGCAGGCAGGAATGCAGACATCTGGTAAGTGCAGTCTAGCCGGGAGAAACTGACCCACATTACTGCTGGATTTGGTAAAGAGTAGTGTCTGTGGAGTGGAGCAGACAGTGTGGGAAGCATGGCTGAACTAAGTCTGGAGCATTATTCAGGCTTGTATAGGAGAATCTGTGTGGTGACCAATTGTTACGTGATGTCTTATTTCAAAGCAGTTTAGCTGTTTCAGGGCAAAGCGGGGGTGGGATCTGTAAGGAATATCTGCAGTGAATCTAGTTATTTTGTTGTAGCGTTTTTCTCGCATGTTTAGTTGCATAGACTGTAGGTTGATGACAGTAGCAGCAGCAGCACACAAGACAGTTGGTAACAGCAGAGTTAAAGCAGTCACTTTCCTAGCCTGATCTGTGAGGTATGGTCTAAAAGATGACCTGGTAATCAAGGACTTGGACACACGTACACAGTAATCTAGCCTTTGACCAAAACATGTCTACTGTAGTGAGGAAATCATTTTATGTTGTGCAACTTATAAACAAAGATATGGATTGTTCCTACGTCCAAGGAGGCCACTGTTCCACTATACTTCGCATTTATCAGATCTGAGTACGATGCCCCCTTTGGTATGTACCTAACCAGGCACAACCAACAACTGGAATGTCCACAGAGGCTCCTCATTAAAAGGACACAGTCCATAACTAACATGTCCTTTACAGACCGCCTTAAAGCCCTATCCCTAAGCTGTTGATGGGAGATCTAGGTCTGCCATACAAGGCATTGTTGGACCCCACCCTGATGGACCTCCTCCATGCCCACAACGAACAGCACCAGAATTACCCATGCTAAAGACTTGCACATTGCGGAGATATAAATAAAACCTGCTTGACAGACAGGTATATATCCCACAGAATAACTCATCCCTGGTTTGGCACCTATGCCTCTAATCGACACAGGCAACCTATAAATGGTTTATCTCCCAGGCCCCTGCTTACACTTATCAAGGGTACCAAAACTTGTCAGAGATTTGGGATACACAGCTAGGCTTAAAAAGGCCCCAGTGATCGTTAGCCTAGTACACACCTATGAAGCTATGGTCTAATATGACACACGGTGCCTAACTTTTTGAGAGTTTTATTATCTACCTAATGTGCTGGTCGAATTTCACAGCATCGTCTACTATAAACCCTAAGAACTTGGTGAGGGATACTAGCTACTGTGGTTTGTCTGATCGGGAGGAAGTAATACTGAATATCTTTTTTTTTTTTTTGCAACAATTTTGAATTGAATTGAACAGCCAATATTCAATAGATGAGAATGATTCTTGGGTGTATACTTGTAGTTCTGTTAGATTTTTGTCAGAGCAGATCAGTGTAGCATCATCTGTTTATTGAATTATGGTTGCCTGTTTTTTAGCTGTACAGAGGTCAACGATAAATATATTAAAGAGGAGGGGACCTAGGATGGAGCCTTGGGGCAAGCTTGAAGGAACAGAAAGAAAAGAGATGATGTAATTTTGCCATTTAACTGCCTATAGTCTTTCATTAAAGTTGCTTTTAAACCAAGGCAGTGATGTGTTTGTTAATCCTACGGAAGAGAGTTTATGCTGGGTTTTGGGTTGTCTCCAAGCTTTCCAGGCACTTTCCCATTGTTTCATGACCTGTTCACAGTTTCTCTAGTTAACCAAGAATCATGATTAATTTTGACCTGTTTGGCCTGCAGAGGGGAGTGGTAATTTAGGGCATCTAGTGAGGTCTTGTTATATAGCAAAGTGGCATCATGTAGACGTAGTGTTTATAGAATGGTCCAATTAAAAGATTTTAGGCCGATAATAAATGCATCTTTTAAAAATGAGCAGAGGTTCCAATATCTATAAGTTCTTAAGCACATTCAATGATTAAGTTAATAAACCAATAAATACATAGAAACAAAAACAGTATCTAGGTACTCAGAGAGAGACACACATTATGCACCACTTAAGATATAAAGTCTTAATTTACCCCATATGAATATTACACAAATTAGAAAAGCAGTGACATTCCATAAGCGTCAGGTATGAAATTGAAAACAGTTATCCATTTAGCAAGCACACGATGCATTACATCAAAACATACAGCAGTAATATACAGGAAGAGATAGTTAAGACACACAGACATAGGCTTAGGAGCTTCAGATACTGGCAAAGCGGTTGGTAGAGAGGTAGGGGACAGTGTTAATCCCAAAATGATGGTTGAAAGTAGGTCTGGTTTGAAAGGAGGCAATAAGAAGTTAATTGGATCCTTACAATAGGATTTATGTAAAGTACCCTGCACTACACCTCCAACTATGACAAGACACTGACACCAGTTACATAATCAGTGTACCCCTCTGGCCTCTCTTAGAAATGCTTCCTTTTAGGGAGAAGTCATAGAAGAAATACTAACCCAAGGACACTATGCTGGACTTGGTGAGCTTCAAGCTTCTTCTTGTATAAGGTATTCTGTAAAGAGCACTGCCTACTTCTGAAAGTTTTCAGAGTGAATCTCTGGCAGACACTACAGCCTTCGATGTTAAGCCCAGGGCCTAAACAGAACATGCGATTGTGAAAAGTCTCTGTGAAGAATCTGCCCACCTTATGAGGCAGATACCTTTCCTAAGTCATGACGCACCCTAATGAACATCTGATATCAACCCAAATGAACAAAAGTTAAAACCAGTCTAACCAGAAGCAATACACAAAAATACAAAAGGTAAAGAAGTTAAGAAGTCGCCCCAGCTGGGTACTTATATGTCCTGAACTCCAGAGCATGTTGAACCAAGCTGGATTCTACCAATACGGAGATGAATATGCTGCAAATTAATGGAATAAAGATGTTGTGCAGCATGAGGAGAAGCTAGTTTTATACTAGAGATGTCCTGATGTCGTACACGGGAAGGCATCTGCCATGCCTGGCGGGGGGGGGAAGTGCTGAGCACTGGAAGTCAAGCTGGATGGCCAGGTCTTTTGTGGTGAATGTCCCAGCAGTCAGAATAAACTGCAACAGTGATCTAAACAAAGAACATCATTTAAAGTATGGCATGCAGGGAAAGTCCAAAGGAACATAGCCTTCTCAAAAGACACAAAGGGTGTGTAGGACCTGGACAGAGAAGACGAATGGTGAAGATGCTTGCAGTTACGGGAAGAGAAGTGAGTGAAATACTACTGGTTAAAAAACTGGGGCTCGTGATTTGTAATCAGCAGATGAGAATTTGTGTGTAGGTGGTTCTACACACTCGTATGACTACAAAAGAAAGGGAAGGAGTGCGATTAGTGTCACAGATTCAGAGAAAAAGACAGGTAGTGATCACAATGTTCTAGGACTGGAGTGAACCCAAACACAGCCTTGCAGAATCTAAGGTGGGTCCAGTAGATGGTCCATTAAATGACCCAAAGTTTCCAAGTTTCTCGAGGTTAACTGCCAACTATGTACTGTGGAGTGTTACAGGATTATGAAACACTAACTAAAGAATAAATCTGACCTAGCCTGCTCAATATTCATCTCTGATGTCCAGCACCTCTAACATACTTTTCTTAACCTTTAACAAAAAATCATTTTAAACTGCATAACACAGATGTCACCAAAGATAGGCCAGACTTTCTGCACTTCAAACATCTTACCTCAGTGGTGAAAGATGCTTCATGGCTCGCCCTGTTTACAGTCCAAATTACAGAAGCACTTGGGTGCTTGACAGATAAGGGAGGTAAGACGGCATGCCTATCTATGGGGAACACATTCATGTGGTTGATTTCGCTGGCAGAGATTGGGGAAAGAACCCAGCAGGTGCACAGGGTAGTACTACTGTCAACCCCTTGCGGAAATGAGGACTGGTTTAGCACTGATGCCACTACACATCCCATTGACTAGATGTTACTCGAATCACAGGAGGTAGGAAGGAAACACTCCACCGTCGGAGCAGGATGCTGTCTCATGTGACTCGATTTCCTCATTAATCCTGAAATGGGACACTCCGGGAGGCAGTGGCTAGGCTGGTTCGGTAGATTTGTTGGGTTACAAACAGGCTTTGGAAGCAGCTGATGATCAGCTGCAGGGAGCCAAAAAATGAGAAAAGAATACTCATAACTACAAATGAATACATAAAATGTCTAGAAAAGTGATGAGATATTCAGTTTCCATCAGCTTCCTCTTCAAAAAAAAAAAAAAAATTCTAGTGAGAAGACAGATTACAAAAGTGAACATTCAATACTGTCAAGCCCTTGTGCCTCTGCTGTATAAACATATTGTAATGTGCAAGGTGTCAATTACCGCAGATGAAATGTTACATAAAAGATAGATAAGGAAAGGGGGGGGGTGACTCAGAGAAGGCAATGAATGAAAAGAAGGCAAGGTTTCATGGAAATAGCTACCTGCCCCACCCAATGAAATGATACAGTCTGCTTCTATTTCACCCTGTAGAAACCTGCCGTTCCAATTGATTTCTTCTGCAATGTACAAGCATCATAAACCACAAGCTCCTACAGACTCCCTTGGTGGTACTGCCTGAAGGAAGAGTGAAGTGCTTCAAGGTCTGCTTACTTGTCTGAGTCACAGAAGAACTGAAAATCAAAAATGTGATTCAACACATACAACCTAATGACTACACAGGGCCACACTGACATATGTGAAAAAAGAGTTTTAATGCACAGGTTTAATGGTCTTAAATGAAAATTGTTCTTAAGGGGTACTGCATAATGTACCATAGGATCTGTGGTACAGCACTCTGCTTTGATCCAGGAAGCAACCCTAAAAAATAAAAACAGATTTACTACATAACAAGGGACAAATCACAGCTTTTACAGAAATTCAGCATAAAAGGGCTGGCTGTGGGCTTGTTCATAACAAGCACTTTACTGACAGCACAAATGAAGGAAAAAAAAAAAACGCCTGTCCAATCCTGATTTTGGGGGGGGGGGGCACACCTTATCTCAACAACATACGTATAAACACACAAAGTCACTTTTTAATAATAAAACACTTCCCAGAGGTCACTTTAAGTAATGCCCTCCAAAGTCGGACTCCTTTCAAATATATTTATGAGACAAATATAGTTCACACATCCTGGTTTACCTTGGGTACCCACATGCCTAAACTGAAACAACCTGAGTGAAAAAGGAGCACATTTCCTGCTCATCTTGCTCGTTTTATACAATAAACGTGGTCTGTAAGAAGCTTCTACACTATTTTTAATATAATAAATACATTTGCAGTTGCTGACTTCCAAGATGGCTGCACATTGATTAACAGTTTAATTTCTGGCTCTCCCACTCTGAAAACACAAACTTGGCAGAGAAAGCCAGTGGACCTGGATTTCCAAGTAAATTTCAGTAACAAACTAGTTAGTGCACTGCCTGGATGCCAGGAAAAAAGAAATACAGAGGACCTGGAGGAAAATCAGCTATAAAAGGTGATGAAAAAACACTGTTCAGCAAAAAACTGCAAGCTCCAGACATGACTTCCAGTAACCTTGAGGAAAGTATATGGTAACTGCACACAGACCTGACTATAATAAGTGCAACACTAATGGAGTACATCAACTCAAACAACAAAAGTCTGGAAAACATAGAAGAAGCTTTAAACAGATACTCAGAGGAGATGATAAAATTGCAAAACTTAGAGTTCGAAATAATGAAAAAAACTGACTGAATATGAGGCTGCACAAGAGGAGATGTTTCAAAAAAATAATAGAATTAGATGACAGAGCATGTACAGAAAACCTGTGAAGCTGGAAGGAACAGACTATTAATTTCATGAAAGCACAAATAAGCAACTGAACTGGTACTCCACAACAGGAAGTATTAACTGAATGGGCACATTGTGTGTACGTTCCAAACCAGGCTATGAGAAAACAACCTAGACCTTTAATAGTAAAACTGCAATCTTACCAGCAGAAGGAGTTGATTCTAATAAAAGTGCAGTAGAAGGACAAATTACTAAAAATTGGGAGACAGCAGAGTGCTTGTGGAGAATGACTACTCTTTGTACACCAGGCAAAGGGGAATAAATATATTCCATTATATAGGGAATGCAAAAAGCAAGCATGAGATTCAAAAGTACAGTTTTGTACCTACCATAAATGTAGATGTTCGAGGATTCCATTGCTGCAGTCCTGACTATTGGGTATAGTCCGCAATATATACAAAAATATAAGCATGTAAAAACACCTACACAACCACCCCCTACACACAGGGGAAGAAGGGGATTGGTAAATTATCAGTGAACAACCCTACATTTGCCCTAGACTTAGAGTAGATAGGAAGATGATAATGCTTAGAGAAAAGTATGCACTGAACTCAAGTCCTTTATTTTGGGGGTCTGCATAAAAAAGTAGGCAAATGAATAGTTTGGTTTAAAGCCACACACCACCACAGGCATAAAAGGAAGGAGGAAGGATTACGATACCCCTATCCTTATGAAAATCAAAATTTTCCAACACAAAAATTGATCCCAAGCAGGAGTAGGAGAGTCTACGCGGGGTCTTTATATCTTGCCCCCCTAAGAAACTGCTTGAACAAAAGAAGGATAAACAAAGGTGGTCACAAGTCATAATCAGAGCAGCTGAAATGGGCATGCATCTAATGGAATGGAAGGACAAGACAAACCTTGTCCACTCAGTAGTAAGATATTTGTAGAGCCACACCTCAAATTAGGCTCAGAAATCCCAAATTTCCCAAAATCTTTGAAGGCAAGGTATTATTTGAATGACAGTGTCCAATCCTGCAGCAGTGCTGTGTCCATATTTTTGAGATACCATTGCAGCTCTATGCAGTTTAGTTTATAAGCAAGCACCAGAATACAAGATGCCATGAACCCTAACCCTAATGTTGAAGGTCTGTAGCAGCACCCAAAGCATCCACCTTAGATTTTCATTGTGAAAGGAGATAATTTTTGATTTTTTAGCATGTAAACTGACAACAATTCACTCTCATGGCTAGAGAGTGGAAGAAGTATACACTTTCTTACCCCTATCCAAAAAAGCCCTGCCTCTTATCAGAGGGTACATTTTTTTAACCACAGAAGTTTTTAACACTTTTTAGGCCCCTGAGAAACAGTTTCTGGGTCCACCCCTAGGACTCTAAAAAATACTTTATGAGCTCTCGGCACCCTATAATATACCTATCAGGCTAACAGGAGCAGGAGGGGGTTCAGGAAATATCTCAGAACGCCAACCTGCACTCGCAAAATGCTTCTGCATCGGACCACCACACAAAAAAAAAGACTGATATGACACCCAATAGTCAGGACTGCAGCAATGGAAGACGAAGAACATCTGCTGTATCCAGCTATCTTCAAAATATTTTTCCCTGGAGGAACAAAAACATTTTTGATGAAGTACATGCTAAGGAAGAAATGCAAAAGTTTGTCTAACAAAAACTGAGCTGTGAAACAGGAGATTTTGCTTCTTGTTCTTCTGGTAATAACGATCACAGAGGGGTTCTGCCAGTGAAAGCTTTCCCAGTGTTTCAATGGAAAATGCTTGAGAGAGTGGAAAAAAGCACAGGAATTGACTAGAAGAACCGAGAGTACGCTGGAGATGCAGAGACAGGGTTTGGAAGATGGAGCTGAACTTGAAGAAAATCTGGAAATATTGGACTTTCTTAAACTTGCAGGGGACTCTAAAGCATATGCCCTACTTCATGTCATTAATGTTCGGAAAAATACTTAGGAGAGGGGAAGAGGCGGGAGAGAGTAATCTGTAAGTAAAACACTTTTTTTCTTAACAGTATTACTTAAGTGGTGCACGATTTTCTCTGCAAGTTACAAAAGTAATTTTTTTTTTCAAAGTGTAATGGGGATACTAATACAAACAGATGCTTCTTATTTTGTTTCTTTCTCCATTCTCTCTTTCTCCTTGTTCAGTTTTAAGAAATGTAGGCAATGCAATGTAAAAAAAAGCATCTGTTTAAAAGAGCATAATAAAAGAAAAATTAGTGTGCTTTTTCTCATTCTTGCATAGGAGAAAGCTTTGGTTAAGGCCATTAGCTTTATATAATAAGTTTTAACAGAAATCAAGTGAATGAAAAATAATACTGATTATAATAAGGCCTTTTTTCTACTAAACGGTACTGTATCTGGTTCTCATGTCATTAGCAGACAATATGATAAAGAAAAATGGCTTGGAGAAAATGTTTTCTGAAAGCATTCAAGTGTTTTCCCAGCTGGGAGAGCTATAAAGGTAAGGCAAAACCAGACAGCACTTAATAAAATCAAAGCCTCTACCCATGGGTGTTAACATGGATAATCTTTCTTTCCGTTTGGCTCGAGCCAGGGTGTGTGGCTGTTAGCTTTCTTCCTATTAAGGGGTAAAACTTCAACATTTGAAGATGTACATAGTTTTGTGTATTACTAAGTTAGTAGGGTTTTATGGGGGTTGTGGGTCTGTGTGTGTGGCATTTTTATTTGAGGATTTTCAATAAAACAAAAAGTTCTGCAAGATGTGACACAGGCTCAAATTGAGATGGCAAGAAACAACTGTATAAAAGATTATCCTGCCAAACCATGCATGCATGTAATGCAAAAGCTGGAACTAGGCATTCAGCAAAAAAGCTGTTACGCAAAAATAGGTGGGAATAATAATCCCTTAAGAATATCATTCTTTCTATAATGTCTTTAACATTAATGGTCTCACAGATAAATACAAAAAAAGAGAATAGTGAACTATATTAAAAAATGTAGAGTGCAAGTATGATACAGGAGACACACTTGGAAAGAACTGAACATGTGAATTTGATAAATAAAAGGTTTTCAGGGTGGTTATTCAGCAGAATACCTGGGGCAAATGGAGAAGAGCACTTACTAACTGCAAGAGGAGCTCCAATAGTAATAGAAGAGGAAAAAATGACAATGGTAGATTTGCAGTACTAAGGGGCTATTGGCAAGTGAGGAGGATTACACTGGCATGTATTTATATACCACTGAAAACTGCTACAATGGAGTTATAGAAAATTCCGGGAGAAATTATCATCTTTCAGCAAGGAATATTACTTATAGATAAGGACTGGGATTTGATTTCAACAGTGAAGATATACCTGGGGGGGGGGGGGGGGGGCAGAAAGGGAAATATAACAAAGGTGGGTAGAATTTTAAAGAAATTTATGAAAATATTTGGCATAGATGATGTGAATTCAGTACTAAGAATTCAGAATGAATTTAGATATTACTCTCCAAGATACAAAACTGGGCTAGGCTAGACAGAATTTACATTTCACAGGAACATGCAAATTTAACTGAAGGTCTTGATACACTCCCAATAACTATTTCAGATACAATAACAACTAAAATAAAAACACAGGACAATGAAATAAAAACGAGACACTGGCGCTTTCCCACCTATCTGTTGAAAATACAGGAATTTAAGGAATGGGTAATGAAAATTATTCAGGCGCTATTAGAGAAGATATAAACTTCTGAAAATATAGCTAGGGAGTGGGATAAAATTAAAGTAGAATTTAAAAATAGGGTGGAAATAAAATAAAGGCAGATATGGTTAAGTAGTAACGAGAATTACTTAGAGGGGCTGACCAATATTAAGGTATTGCAAAATAAGGGGAATCGCACAGAACAAGAGAAGCAATTATAGAATGCTGAACAGAAAATAAGGCATTACTTCGATAATATGCATGAGTTTACAAAGACTGCTGTTAAGCGACTGATTTTTGATAACTATAGAGCACAAAAACTTTTAGCACAACGACTCAGGCAAGAGAAAATAGCTTAGCGAGCCTATAGCAAGGAAGATAACAATGGCTCCTGTAGAATTATTAAAACTATTTCTGAAATTCTATGAATGTCTGTATAAAGTGGAGAAATATGGAAATCAAGAAAAGATGTACCCTGATCCCCATTCAGACCTTTTGTTTCTGCAACAGGGTCTAAAATGTATCCTGTAGATGTTTTGATTGACAGGTGGGTCAAACATGTATAAGATCGTGTACCACACCTTATGAAAGATTCTTGGGATTTTTTAAGTCACGTAAAAATATATTTGTAAGGTAAATCCTATTTCTGTGCCATTCAATGTGAAAGACCTTTTTACTATAATTCCCAAGAACAGGGGTTTAGAATATTTCCATCACAGTTTGACTCAATGGTCCACCCTCTCGAATGATAATTTTATGTCCTTGGATTTGTAACACAATTACATCTATTATGAGTGGGAATTTTTCTAGCAAATTAAAGGTGTGGCCATTGGAGCATCCTGTGCCCTACGTTTGGCAACATGGTCTTGTTGGGGTAGGAAAACAAGATTGTACTTAATAGTCCATTTGTAAACCAGCTCCATCTTTATGTTAGATTTTTAGATGATATGTTTGTTTTATGGGATGGTGAAGCTGAGGACATTCGCTCTTTTGTTGACTGCTTGAACAATATCACAGAATTTTTGAGATTTACATATTCATGGAGCAGACACAGGATCAATTTTTTGGATACTTCAATTTCTCACACCCCTACTGGTTTTAACTCTAACATTTTCAGGAAGCAAACATTTTGCAATTCTTATCTACGCTTCTCCAGTTGTCAAACTCCTATGGCAGAAGAAAGGTTTAGTTAAGGAACAGGCCATTAGGGTGGGACATACGATAGCCTGGAGGAAGAATGTGTAGAATGAGTTGGTCAATTTAAAGGAAATGTTTTTAGCAAGGGGGTACCCTGGTCCCTTTCTGGACAGTTTATTATTGGAAGTATATAATGAAAGGGTATAAAAAAACCCTTCTAGGAACTGGTTTAAGAGTACCACTATCTAGTGAGGAACATAAATATAAAAAGGCATTAACTGTGGAACACAACCAGTTTTCCAAGGAAATTAAAGACATTGTTAAAAGAAACTGGTGTATTTTTAAAACTAACAGCACAAAATGACCAAGGCCAGTAAAAGTGCCCAAACTTTAATACAAGACACACAGAAAATAGAACAACTCCAGCACCTTGGCCAAAAGGCCTTTCAAGAGGAGTTGGAGCTGTTATAGTTTCTGTATGTCTTTTGGATTAAAGTTTGGGAACTTTACTGGTTTTGGTAGTTTTGTGCTGCTATTTTTCTCTTTTGTGTCGTATGGTTATTTTTAAAACTAACCCCAATTTATTTCAAACAGTGGGCCCTGAACCAATATATTCTTTTCAAAAACTGGTCCCAATTTCAAGAGACTGATAGAGAACAAACAGGTTTCTTTCTCTAAGCCACTTAAAGGTACCACTAAATGTGGACAGTGTAAACAATGAATATATATTACAAGGGATCAAACAGAGTTGCTAGGGAATATTATGGAAATCAAGATTACATTCCAGGATGGTAATTGTACCACCCAATGGGTAGTTTACCTTGCAACTTGTGTAGGATGTACAGCATTTTATGTTGGCAAAACTGAGCGTGCCTTAAAGACACGCATTTATGAACACATCTACAACACTGGCAACAAAAATGAGAACAGTGCCTTGTTCAGACACTCCATTCAGTGTAATGGATTTAGTAAATTCAGTTTTGGCATATTGGAAAAACATCAGATTGGATCCTAGAGGGGGGACTGGAAGATTTTTTTAAAAGTATGTGAAATGTACTGGCAACTCAGACTGGGAGCTATTTCTCCATGGGTTGAACGATTCAGTTTCTATTACACCTGTCCTGAACTCAAAAACTAACAAATTATAAATGTAATAAGTATCTTTGCAAGTGTATTTCATCATATAACCTTTGATGTGATATTCTTATTGTAGAGCAAGATAAATTATATTTACTTTAATTTACATTTCTCTGTGTTTCAGTCTGGCTCTAAGTAAAGCAGTACTTAAATGACTCATTTATAAACTACCAATGAAATTCATGTTCATTTTGTATTTAATGGCTCTGTTGCGACATAATTTATTCTGAAAAAGTCTCTTTAACGAGACAAAAACACTTAATATTTTAAAATTTTGCTTTTAAAGCTTGTTTTAATAAATGGTATCAAACCATATTGGACCCTCTGTGGCATTAATTTTATGTGGTTATTTGTAAACAAAGAATCATGGGAGGCAAGTTAATTATCCTTGATAAAATATGCCTAAATGTTTCAGAACATTCATTCATTTTCCAATTAAATGCTTAACCTAATACAGAGTTGCAGGGAAGCCTAACCCAGCACTCAGTTCGAGCAAATTAAAGGAACAAATCCTGAACAGAGCATTAGCAAATCGAATGATGCGTGCGCGCACACACACACACACACACACACACACACACACACACACAATGTAATGCAATATGCACATCTACAGGCAAAATGGAAAATTGCTAATTCCCTATGGTAAACCTGTGGTGTGTTGGGGGGCCAAGGCACTCATGTTTCACAAATGTGGCCCAAATAACACAATGACACAGAGATATTTATAATGCTATGGAAAAAAGGTACATGGATGCATGCTCACTGTTTTTAATGCTGGTCACAACTGCCTTGAAAAACTAAAACAAACAGAAAAGCTAGTTTGTGCTCTAAAACATCTGGCTTATTTAAAGAAAAAAAAGACCTCAAGGGTACCAAGTAAAGATGGAAATAAGACATCAAAATACCTCAAGCAGATGCACAAAAGACCTAACCAGAAAGATCATGGAAAACCATCATCTAAAAAATCATTTCAGTTCTCCTTAGTCCAAGATGCAGACAAACTGATAAGTAGTGAGAGAGTGGATACAAGCCTGCAGCAGGTGAAGCACAGGATATAGAAAGTCTTTTAATCAATGTTGGTATGCATTTACGGCACTCTACTACAAACTGTGCTTTTCTGCACAGATGAGCAAAGCTGCTACCCCAGATGAAAGTCTACTTCAGATTACAAACTTTATTTTACTTTGACTCTGCTTTTATAATTTGCATTTGCCAAGTCCTTTGGCAGACAGAAAGATTCTGGAATTAAGTAATCCAATAGAGACTACTTTCATATACAATGCCTTGTCCTATTTCCAAACAAATACCATGCTAACAAAAGGTTCAACTTTGCTTGACTATTACGATGACCATGGAGTCTGCATGTTCTCCCTGTGTTTGTGTGGGTTTCCTCCGGGTGCTCCACTTTCCTCACACATTCCAAAGACATGTAGTAGGTGGATTGGGCACTTTAAATTGGCCACAGGTGTGTGTGCGTATGCAAGTGTGTGGTGTGGAAGAACTACAGTGGCAGAGCCAGCCACCTGGCACAGTAAACCTTGGCTCTAGACAATTGTCACTGAAGAAATGCAACCCATGAGCAAAAACGGGAAAAAGAGGTTATGGACGGATGGAATATTTCTGTACCATTTTTAAAAGTATGCCAGTCATGATATCTGGTTTTAGTCTCCATTTTAAGACTGAGAAAATATTTATTGCAATATTTTGTATCCCCCATTAACTAATTTTTGCAGGAATACTTCAGCATTATGGCAGAGCTTTTGTTGCATTTTTTTTTGGCGGGGGCATCCTTATACTCATTTACTACTAAACTGTGGTTGACCTTGGGATTTTAAGTTAAAAAGCAGTTTGGAATTAGTATTACCTTGATGGCAGTTACAGTGATTCTTTTTACTGCATAAAAAGTATTTTTTTGCAACTCAAACCCTCAAGTCCTGAATCTTCTAAAATATTTTTTCACTGGATACAAAACCCCCAAACCCCTAACTCTAAATGCACTTCGAGGGTAAGTGGAAATTACCAGCGGCACTGACCCTCAGGAGTTGAGCTGTTTAGACTGGGTTCCATTTACGTTGTCGAAAGGGCTGCTCATTGAAAGCCCTTTCATCGCCATGTAAACACCAAACTAACAAAACTTTGAACAGCCACATAAGCAATTTTTTTTCCAGGGGAAACTATCACTAGGCTGTCGTCGGGAATTTGCCCTTTCTTCCACTGTAGTGCAATCTCTGAGTTGGTATATTTAGTTAGGGGGGCTGTGGGGGGCAAAGCCCCCCACTTCGTATGGTGTGACAGTTTTTCTTTGTTGTTGGCCAAGTGATTTTTTTTTCCCCTGGGAAAAAATTTGCTTATGTGGCCGTTCAAAGTTTTGGTAGTTCGGTGTTTACGTGTCGATGAAAGGGCATTCGAAAAATAGCCCTTTCAACAACGTAATATAGACCTGTTTAGACTGCCCATCTGAAAACTGCAATTTACATTTTTTTTTTTGGACAAATACCAACGACTACTTACTGAAATTCAGAAGCATGCAGAAAGTATTTCAAACAGGAGAGTTCTACATGACTACCTCCAGGTGGATGACCTTAACATTAATCCCTTGGAAAAAAATGTGACATTAAAAGGAAAGAATTCCCACAATCCCCCTGGTATGAAGGTTTAAAAGTTCTGAGATACATACATCTACTTCACTGTGCAGTTGGAATTTACACACTTCTGGATGGTCATGCCCAACATAAAGTCGACTCTCAGTTGAGAGCCATCACTTTACACTCACCATGACCTGTAGATGCTTCACAGAGCAAGTTAGTCACTTGCTGAAAATCAAACTTCATCCTAAACAACCAATAGTTCACGCAATATATACATTAGTTTTAGATAATGTTTGATTTTTCCATTTTTGAAAAATGGTAGTATTGAATAGAAGAGGGTTACTACCTTACTTCCCTCCCTAAAAATCTGATACAATACTGTACCCTTCTCCATGTGTCACCTACTTGCATGATCTGATGATTTCTGCTGCAGTGTTCTTGATGGTGAGCTCAGACATGGGAATCCTCTTTTCTTCCACTTCAGAAGCAATAAATGTTTCTCGGTCCCCACTTTCCACTTTAATAAGACGGATTTTCAATTCTTTGGGTGGACCTTCTGTGAAAGATCGCAACTTAAGCAATTCAGCTGCCCTATTAGAGGTGCTAACCTCTTTGCCTGTTCCAAATGACACCTCTGTCTTTTTCTGTTCATCTGTTGTGGGTGCTGATTTGGTCACCTTTGGATGGTCATCCAGTTTGACATTCTCTCTGGACTGAATTTCTTTGCTCTGAAGATCTAAGTTACCCAAAATCTGTCTGTTCTTCTCCTTTTGCCCCTTCCCATCTTTATGTCTTCTACGACTCCTTGAGGAGCTCTTACTGGACTTCTTCTTCTTCTTATGTTGCCACTGCTCTAGATTACTTTGTTTGGTTTCTTTTTCTAAGCAAGACAGCTTCTCTTGTGGTGACCCTTCAGCTTTCTTCTGCTTCATTAGATCACACTGCTTCTCACGAAGGGGTTCACATGTCTTTTCTTTTGATGACTCTGCTCGCTTTCTCTCAGTTAACTCAGAATTCTTTTCCTTTTTTGGTTCAATATGCTTTTCTCTTGACTGTTCAACACATTTTTCCTGAGTCTGATCAATATGCTTTTCTCTTGAAGGATCAGAAAATTTCCCTTCAGATGAATAAGAATGGTTTTCTGATAAACAGTTGAGCAGCTTGTCTGGCAAAGGATCACTAACCTTTTCACATGATGAATCACATTTCTTCAGTGATGCTTCAAAAGATTTTTCGGGTGACTGGTCACATTTTTTTTGCAACAGAGAGGACTGCTTTTCTGCATACTGAGGAGGATGCTTTTCTCGTACTAGCTGAGACTGCTTCCTCTGTGCTGGTTCAGGTGTATTTTCAGCCACTGGTTCTGGACACTTCTCTTGTACTTTGTCATGCCTTTCTCTTATGGGTTCACAGTATTTCTCCCGGTGCACGTCTGCAGACTTTTCTTGATGTGGCATAACCTTTTTCACCCCTGCCGGATCACAACTCATTTCAGAAATTGGTTCACAGTGCTTTTCTTGAGAGGTGTCCGACAGCACTTCCTGTTTCAGAGTGGGACATTTTTCTTGAAACAGATGTGCATATTTTTTGATCCCTGCTTCAGACAGTTTTTCCTGCTGTTGCTGAGATGACTTTTCTTGTTTCAGTTCCATGTGCTTCTCCTGACTAGGCTCAGAACATGCACCTGTCTTTCCCACAACAGATTTAGTCTGTGAGCCACCATTTGATGGGATTTTTGTACTGACAAACATCTCACTGGCTGAGCTGGACTCTATAGCTGAGGCAACAGATATGACCGGCTTCCTGTCAAGCTGTTCTTTTACTTCTATAAGTGCACTCTTGCTCTGTTCTTTCCAGCTACTTGTGTTTCTCCCCTCAGATGGGCTTACTCTGATATCATCTGCATTTTTTTTCTCAGTCTCACCTTTTGCTACCTTATTCCAGACTTCTTTGATGGAGGTAGAACTCTGACAAGAGGGCTGGCTGGTGACATTAAGTCCATTTTTTTTAGTTAGTGTGGCACCTGTCAAATATGGAGAGGAAGTGGCTATTGATTTGGAAGCAGCTCCACCTCTGTAAGAATGCTTCTGTCCTTCCAAGACACTGGCAAGGGACTTCAAAATACTATTTGTGCCATGCTGAGGAATGCTGACCTGCTTGCTATTTAAGCCTTCACAGTGCGCTTGTTTTGTCACCTTTTCTGAAGCACCTGATGAACTGTAAACACTGTTTAAAGACCCCTGAGTCCTTTCGGCTTCTGCACGCTCTTTATGACAGTCTTTCCATGTTTTTGTGGACTCCAGTAATCCTGCAGTGGCACCTTGATGAATACTTCTGGTTACTTCTTGCTTCCCTGCAGAACTGTCAGACAGTGGTGCCCCACGGGTGCCTGAGAAATCGGAGATACTGACACTGCACTGTGATGGGTGGTTCTCATCTTCAGAAGCCTCTTTGCTGGGAGTTAGTACTGGTTTTCCTGAAAAAGGAACTCCACTTATGTCTCTGTGCTTCTTTGAAGAGTTCATGCCTGCTCTAGACATTTCTACTGATCCCTTCATACAAACTGAGTCTTTTGCATCTGCTAAATCTAGAGTTTTTGTAACTGATGGGAATGCAGTAAATTCAGGGATACTTTTTGACTGTTTCTCCAAAATGGCATCCTCCTGATCAATTGACTCGTCCAACATTTTGATTATGTTAGCCAGTCCATCAGGCAGAATTTTGGACAACTCTGAAGATTCTTCAAACTGATCACTGTGCTGCCCACCTGGAAAATCAAAGAGTTTATTTGGAGAACTGGGTACCTCCACTTTTTCGGCAGATCCACTGTTGTATGTCTGCAGGGTGTCCAGGATGCCAGTGTGTTTTCCACAGGACTCTGCTTCCCTACTGTCTTTGGGTAAGGCTGGGGTCTGCAGTGAGTTGCCCTCTGAGGGCTTGTAAATTCCTGAGGTGCTGGGATGGGAGCACAGAGGCACGGGAGGGCTGCTTCTAGTGCTCTTTGCTTCCAATTTGTTTGAGTCTGGTGTTGCAAATTCCAGCGAGTCTTCAACAAAAGGCTGAGTGGGACTAGAGACAGTCCCGCCACCTACACTGGGAACATCACAAGGTGACCTTTTAGCTGCATGGTCTGAAACCCAGCTTGAGTTTATCCAGAAATTACCCAGAGGTGGTGAACCCTCTTTACTGTTACCAGTGTAATGGCTAGTAGAAATGGCGGAACTGTTACTTGATGAATGCACGGCATTCACCTGTTCCTGGGGAAGTGAGCCCCCCTTTAAAACAGATCCTTCAAATCCACATTTAATACTGGCCTTGTTCTTTTGTTCTACATTACAGGAATTTGTTGTTTTCCCCTCAAGTTCCTCCAAATTACGAAGGACCTCTTCAATGCTCTGATTGTAAGCTTCTTGCTCCAAAGGAGCTTTGCTGGTGCTGTGTTTTGTCTCCTGAGAACGTTCCTCATAGTCACACCTGTTGCCCTGTGCAGAAGTGGCAGTCAAATCACAGTGATTCAGAAAGCCTTCCTGGTTCCCCTTCAGTTCATCACTACCAAACAGAATGTCACTCAGTGGATCGCTGACTTTGCCATCTGGTGTCTCTTTGCCGGTGTTCTGTGAATGTTTGCCAGTCCAGTCTGGGGCTCGAACTATAGCTGCAGGTGAGCTAGAGCAGGAGGTGGATGAGGTGTGTGTGGTATAAGAGCTGCTGCAATCAGCTGCTGCACTAACTCTGCTAGGACCCCCTTGAGGAAGAGGTCTTTCTTGCTGCACCAGCTTTGACCTTTCCGATGGTCTGTGCTGACCCTGAGTAGCATCTTCAAGCACTGCATTTTGGTAAAGGGCTGAACTCTAAACAAAACAAAAATCAAATGGAAAAGTGTCAGTGTTGTTCTACACTCAGCACAAAACAAAACACAGCCAGCATATTACTATAACAAAGAAAAACAAAAACTATTTCTACCCTCATCAGATAGCACTAATACTAAATCACACAATTATCCATTTATTTGTCATTTGTTGACCAGGACAGTCCGACTGAGCAAGAGCCCTTTTTCAGTGATAAAATTCATGTTCAGCTGCCACACAACATGACGCTCTCAGCTACTACAGTTAAAGCATCTTCCCGAAGGGGTGTCAGTCCAGGTAAAATAGATCGGAGCACTGAATGCAGGAAAACTTTCAGTAACTGCAGGCTAGCCTTTTCCTAATAGGAGGTCAATGTATATAATGGTGTAGGAACCAACACTCTACAAGTTCACAGCTACAACAATGCTAGCATATCTTGCAAAGTTACCATAGTCCCAAAAGCAATGGTGCAGCAGCACCAATTGCGGAGTGGACAAGAGCTACTGAAGTCACATCTTCTCCCAGCAGGGCTCACTGTGGTCACGCTACAGAATCACTGACTGCAAAGGAGTTCACAGCTACAGCTAAACCCTCAGCAGGGGGCCACTTTGGGTAATGGTGTGCGGGAGATCCTAGCTACTGCAATTCTAGCCTCTCCCTGTAGGGGTCACTGTAGGAGCTATTTATGAGGAACCTCTCAAGCTACTGCAGTTCCATCTGTCCCTAGCAGCTGTCACTACTGATAATGGGTTCAAAAGTACTGACTTGGGAGGTGGGGGACAGCTCATAGCCACCGTAGCTTCAGCCTATTTCAATGAGTTGGAGGCATCATACAGCAGCAATTGCTCTGGCAGAGCTTACAGCTAACACATGACTGGAGGAAGGGTTCGGGGGGGGAGGGATCACTTAAATCGGGAATCTTGACAACAATAAGGACTGCTTGTCCCACTCCTTATAAACCAGATAAACTGCACAGCATACTTAAATCAACATCTTGCCCCCCCCCCCCGAAAGGAATTTCCTTAGGTCTAACATGTACTGTTCAATTGTAACACTTTTTCTACCTAACCCCCTCTTCAAGAAAGTGGTTCCAATCATCCTTTACCTCTTCCACGGGTAATGTGCACCCCCTTGATCTGCTTATTCTACCCAGCTGTAACTGAAAATTCTATAACTGTATCCGCTTGTTCTCATCTGTGTCATTTTTTGTTGTTTACTTGGGAAAATCTTCATTGGTCTTTTTACCAACACTTATGCAGTGGCATAGCATTATCCAGGTCACATAATACAAACAGATCACCATAGTTTTTATCTGGATTATTTCACTCAAATTCTCAATGAAATATTACCCTTACTCAAATGGAATTCTAAAAGCAATGGTACAAACATATTGTTACAATTCCTAAAGCACGTCTAGCTTACACAAACATCTTACTTTATATATCTTAGACATGAAATAAGAAATAAATTTGTCATGAATTACTGGTTACTCTCATCACTTTTAATAAACAGGACCCATACCTCTCAACTGCCTAAAATTTATCAGCATGTCCAGATTTGTCCCTCTTATTTTTGGTCTGCTCCTCATAGAATTAATGGTTTTCTGGCAAATCATTGAGGACTGCAGTGATTAAAGACAGACGTTTGAATTTTAGACTTGCTATCCTTCAGAAAATGAATGCAATGCAAAACCTGGTATTCCAGTACTGCACTCTTGTGTGTGTTGCCCTTAGGATGATATGTTAAACCAAGGCCCCATCTGCTTGGATTGATGTTAGCTCAGATGGATGTAAAATACCTCATGGCGCCTATCGAAAAGAGTAGAGGTCCTTTATTAAAATTCACAATACATACATTTTATATACAAACTTTTGCAGCTTATATACAATTATTTATGACTAACTTACATATTTTCAAATTTTTTAACTTTTGAATCCCTCCACTCCTTCTTCCACATCCAAAATCTTATTTTCTTCAAAATTTCTGACAGTATCCATTTCCCATTAAATTTGATCTCATTCATTCTTTCACTCCAGACAATCTATACTATATAAAACAATTTTTCATCTAATCTATCTACATCATTTTATTACATATTTTCATAGTATTCATATTCTATCATGTCCATCTTTATACTTTTTATACTTTGCAATTATTTTATACATTCTTTTATGCATATTTCTTCCCATAACTGATTTACTCTTTTACACTTCAAAACAGCATGCTCAGTAGTGTCCATTTCCTCACAATACGTACAACCTTTCTTTTATATGGCATATTTGCCTTTACTGGAAGCATATTTATGGATAATCTCCACAGGAAATCTATACATTCCACGTTTCACATCTTTTCATTCTTGCTTTTACAGCTTTTATTTTTCTTTCTCCCAAATGCTTTCAGGGATAAATATAATAAAATGTTTCCATTACATTTTCATACCATATTTTTGCATTTTTTTCTATATTACTTAAATCAGTCTTCCATTACAGTATTTTCTCTTGATATTTTCATTTCCGTACAAGCAATTCTTTTACTTCTTTTAAAACATTTAAGCTTTGCCCAACTTGCTTTATATTTTTCTTATTTTTATTACTATTTTTTCCCCTGTATTCCTGTTAATACTTTATATAAATTCAGCGATTCTATTTATTAAACCCAGACCTCCTTCTTTTTTTCATAACAATGGATTCCTCTTTTAATAGGTTTCAGTCTTGATCCCAATAATTCTTTTTCACATTCCATTGGTAGTGTAAATACATTTGCAAGATATGCCATTTTACTTAATATTATTGAATTGAATAAATGGTACTTACGTATTATCGCAACCACATTCTCACGGTTGCGAAATTCATAATGTGTCATGGAAAACAGTTTTATTGAGCTGGAAAGGGGTGTAAGCAAGTAAGTACTGCTGTGGCACACACATTATGAGGCAGGGAGAGGAATAAATGTCAATTTTTCGACACCTCCTTGGCATGTCACACTTTCACGGTGAACTCCACTCTGCTGCACCACTTGACATATCCTGGCTTGCTGATTACAACTGAAGCAAAGGCAGGTTAACAGGAACATTCCCTCTGAATGTTCCTGGCCAGTGCTTAAGTTTTATTGTATTCATCGCTCTTCTTATAACAGGCTATGTAACTGCTATTTGGCCCGTAGGGGAAACAGGCAAGTTTTAAACTTTTACTTTTCAGAAAGAGTAATTCCTGTTTTCTGCAGTATCAGAATAAAGAATTAGCCACTAATTTTGGCCTCCTCGTTGCATTCCGTTGGTTAATCATTAACTGTTTGTGGGTGTGGGTGTATGTGTGTTGGGGGGATCAGCTGACGCTTCACATTGTTTACTCTTCAGATTTAAAAAAGGTTTAGTAAAGAAATAGTCATCGTTGTGCATATAAGGAATAACGTTCTTACTATCAGCAGCAACTGTTTGGAAAGGTTTCGCTACTTGTGTTGAAATTCAAAACGTTTGTAAATACGACAAGAAGCTGCAGTAAATGTCTTTAACTGCATAAAAATATTCATGGTTGCGATAATACGCAAGTACCGAATAAACATACTTTTTTATACTTAAGTGTAAATGTTATCCGGAACATACAAACAACTCTTATTTTTATCATATTCTTCCACTGTGTCACTCTCTGTTGCTCAGTACCACATCTTATTCACAAAATTTCTATTTCTTCTTTATTAAACTGAATACCCTCTATTTTTCCTGAAAATCCCAGTCATTTACTCTTTTCTTCATTAATACTAAAACCGAATACTCCTAATTCTTTAAGTGTGTTAGCTGTTCTAATCTATTCTTCATTTTTCACCACTACTACTAGATCATCTGCAAAATAAAACATTACTGGAATCTGAATTCCTTCAGGTGTGCAAAGTTTCACTTTCTCCAATGCTAAATTCATCTTGTTAAATTGATCACATTCATAATTAATGCCAATAAAATACTACTTACTGGACATCCTTGTTTGATACCACTTTTTATTTCTACTTTCTCAATCAGCTATTAACTCCTAGTTTTATTTTATTTCTTTTATACACAAATACCAAAATGTTAATTTTATTACTTACATTCTTTTAAAATGTTCCATAGTATTTCATGTTGTATCCTATCAAATGCTTTACTTACATCCCCTTTTAATATTTTTGATTCTGTTTTTCTGTTTATTACATCATCTACCAATTCTCTTATCATTAAAGGTTCTCGACTCCCTTTCCCTTTTAATCCAAAAATTGCTTCATTCAGTGACTTACTAGCTTTGCTTACTATTCTTTTTTCTACTACCTTCATAAAAATATTATAATCAGCACTGTTCTACACTAGTGGTCCCCCGTTATTTTACATCCATTCTCTCTCATTTTTTCCATATAAATTTCATTGCACCCATATATATGCTTTCATTACTCCTTTTTCGAACCACTCATTCATCACACCTAAAAAAATATTTCCGCCATTCTTGCATATCTCTATATATTAGATGTTCAATTCTGTCTAAACTTGTAGCCGATTCTACATTTACTATTTTCAAAACCTTAATTCTATCATTATCTTTTCGACCATTCTCTCGTTATCTTCTTCAGCTTATTTTTATAAGTTGCATGATTCCCTATAGTTTTCCATTTGAAAAAAAGTTTTGAAAATATGCCTTTTTATTGTCTGCATTACTTTTTTGCTTATTAATTAATTTCCTTCATCGTTCCTTAATTCTCTTATTTTCTTTTATTTAACCACTTTACTTAGGCATGGTGTTACTTCTTATTTTCTTACTTGTAAGAATATCTTTGTTTAAATATTTTTTTTAGTTTTCTCTTGATTCATTTCACACAACCTTCTTTTTAAACAAACTTTTCTTAATTACTTATTATGTCTTTAAAGGCTTGATTACTGATCTCCTAATATGTCCAACTATCTTGCATCTGTTTTGTCCTCTGCCATTCCAATACCACTTTTTTATATTTTTCTTTTAAACCAATCCACCAACTTGTTCAATCTTTACAAAATCTTCTCATGTCTACATAATCTAACCATAACGGATGTATTACTTTCCTTACATAATCATCTGTTTCATTAGCACTTTTTATACCTCTACCTATTTTATATAGCCCATTCTCTCTTGAATCTCTATCCAAATTGCTATACGATCTGAGAAACCTACAATTTGAACCCCTTTATTTTATTTTAAACTTTCTGATAATATAAAATAGTCAGTTTCAGTTCTCAAATTGCCCCATTTGTATGTACAGTGTTTGTTTTCCCCATAAATATATTGCACTGCTTTTAATCATACCTGAAATAACTTTTACATCTGCTCCTTCTTTTCCCCTGTGTCTTAAATTACAGTTAAAATCTCCCACTACTATAACTTGCATATTCAAACTAACATAATCACTGCAGTGGTGGTGCTGCGGTAGCGTTGTCGTCTCACAGTAAGACGTTGTCCTGTTCGATTCTCAGCTAGAGCGTCTTCTGTGTGGAGACATGCGTGAATGGGCGTACCTTCGTTGAAGGTTGTGCATCAGGGCCGGCAACTCGGCACGTAAAAATCTACTGCCAATCATTAGCGGACCGGAGTTCCGCTGTGGCGACCCCTAACTGGGAAAAGCCAAAAGACACAACATTCAAACTAACATAATCAAGCATTTTCATAAACATAATCTCTCTCAGGTTCTGTAAAGTATATGCATAAAGTGTAACCACCCTATCTAGTTCTTTCATCTTGTAGCTAATATTAATATTCTTCCTAATACTAATGTGTAATCCAGAACATCTATAGTCTTTAAACAGAATTGCTATTTTTTTCTTCTATGTTCCATGTCACCCTACCTTCCCATAACTCATTTAACTTGTATTCTTTCTTCTGTTATTCTTATGTCCGGAATATTATGTTATCCAAATCTAACAGTCTACACCATTCTTACTTTGTAGAAAAGCTTCTATTACTTTTATCATTTTCCTTTTTTGTTTTTCCTATACCTATATCTTTAAATTTCTATCTTTCACTCTCTTCCCAATGGAATTTATTTTACTTTTGGTTCTTATCCATTTAGCTTCCCCTTCTTCACTTGAAATACTCAATTCTATCTTTCTTGTTCTTTTTCTTTCCTTTATGTTCTTTTATCTCTACCTTTACATCTTCCTCATTACTATTTTCTTTTTATATATCTTCTGTGTTTATCTACTAAAACAATCTCTCTTACTTGGTCTACCTTTTGTTTCCTGCGTATGACTCTCTAACATTACAATCCATCCATGAATGTCCTGTTTATTTACACTTTATACATTTTTGTTCACATTGTTTTGCTTCATGACCATTTTTACCACAAATGAAACACTTCTTTTAATCACAGTTATTAATTGGTCATTTTTATCACAATTATTATCACAAAAAACATAAAAACATATCCTTGGTTGACGCCAGTATTTTAACCAATCCTCTATTCAATTCCACATTAATTATATTGGGCACATGTATTACTTTCTCATTTTCCATTTGCAGTATAACACCACATTCCCATCCCCATCCTCTTGTCCATAAACCTCTATTGTTCTAAATCTTTGTATCTTTGTAATGTCCATTACACCCCTACACACAGTTTTTAAATCATCTTTTAAATTATCTCTTTCAACTTCAGTACGAAATAGTATATACATTCTTTTTTTGCTTCTCTTTTAAATGCTTGTACAAATTTAAGTTCCAAGGATTCACATACTTTCTTTTTTCATATCGTTCTAAAAATTTTTACATATACTGGGCTTCTTCAAAAAATGTCACAAAGAGTCCTTGTTAATACAAATAAATGCTCTTATCTTTCTGAGTGCAATACCCAGTGCTGAAATGATGCTGTCCCATATTTCATACTTGTCAAATTATTGTTTGTGTTGCTGCTTATTCTTACTTAATGTTTTCTTATTTTATTTTCTTCTTTTCTTTCACCATCTCTTACAGTCTGTGCATATGACTTTTTTCTATAAAATAAAAAAACAAACAGAGCCACAGCAGAATGACTGCATAAAACAGGAACTTTTAATGGTGGTTCTGGTACCTCAGCAGAATTGCCTTCAAGGAATAAATTACACACCAAAAAGCAGTAAATTTATATTTGAACATGCAGGGCAGGGTATTAGATGATAATGGAAATCAATTTTTTTTGTCGGCAGATTTTCCCCCTTTTCTGATAATGAAAAATTTGGTCAATAATTTGTGACCTATTATTGGTCAAGATGAAGTATTGGGAGAGATTTTTCCTAAACGGGTAGTTTTTTCTTATGGCAGATTTTTGAATTTATAGGAAATTTTAAATGTAAAGAAGGGTCGAGTTGAGAAAGTTAATACGAGATCCTACCCTTGTGGGAGATGTAAGATTTGTGGCAAAATAATACATTTAAGTGGTGGCAGTATTAATGGTAGGAAATATAGGGCCACTGACCACTTTGATTGTCGTTCTTATGGAGTGGTGTATATCACAGGTTGTAGCTGCACACCCACTAAGTGGCATGAATGGTGAAGATGCGAATTTTGGAACATCTCGGGGATCGTATTAGGAATTACAATTTGGACAGCCCAGTAGCCCAACATTTTTATTCAGCACATGCAGAGTCTGACAGTAGTTTTTTCTTTAGTGTTTTAGCTAAACCTCAAAGTGGCTGTAACGATTTTATACACAAATTATTAGAGATGGAAACCAAATGTATTATAAATTATATGACTGTACAACCTTATGGTATGAACTTAGAGAGAAAATCTTAATATGTTAAAAATATTACGGAGCATTTTGAATTTTGTATTTTTGTATGTTTCAAGCATTGTATTTCAGGAGGCTCTGTTTGAATATGCATGGTGTGGGGATCATCTTCACTTTTTAATTGGGTGCATTTAAATAAGGTGTGATAATTGCTTCATATAAATTGACTACTTTTTGGTGTGTAATTTATTCCTTGAAGGGAATTCTGCCGACGTACCAGAAGCACCATTAAAAGTTCCTGTTTTACACAGTCATTCTGCTGTGGCTCGGTTTTTTTTTTTTTTTTGCACGTGTTAGTAGATGTGCATTCTTTTTTTCCTGCTCTTATTTCTTGAACTTCCTCCTCTTGTATTTTGTCTATTATTTCACCCCACGATACTGCCTTTTCACTTTCTAGCTCACTCTGCTCAATTAATTCTTTCAAATACACATCCCACAACTCTCCCGACTGGGGGGTTGTAATAACACATTCAGGTGCTGTAGGATCTGTTGTGAACAAATTTTGTTGGAATAGCTCCTCCAAATCTAGGATGCTTACTCCAACCACTTCTTGCCTTTTAACAGGCTCTCCTGTTCTTTCTTCTCATCTCAGTTCTCCTCACTCCATAAATTGATCGATTCATTATTCACCATCTCCAACTTCTCTGCTGTTTGACTACCACTAGCATTCAACACCTATAAAATGCTTTCTCCATCCTCCATGCTTGATTTTCTGTTTCCTGCTTCTCCGAGGTGCCTATTTGCCCATACCAGAAGATAGGAAGTGTAACAGTGAATCAAGTCCCTGTTCTTGAACAGTAGGGGGAACTTCCCTGATGTCCTGGGCAAATTTCCCATAGCAGTACAAATACCACCTCGAGTCTCCCCCCAAAAAGTGGCTACTAGCTTAGTTGGACAAACCCGGTTAACAAAGGATAAGTAACATAAATAATGTAAGTAAAATAAAATGTGTCCCCATTTTTTGGCCTTTGTGACAGATTCTTGTGCTAAAAGGCTGATGCTGAGAGATATGACAGGACACTTTAGTTACAATTACAGAAGCTGAATGTATTTTACTCATACGATACTCTACTTACTGTCTTGTGTTGCTTCAGTTCATCAGTTACATTTCTTCACTTTCTGGTGCTAACAGCATTTATACTGCAACTTATCCATCTGGTCTACATTCCCAGCCCATAACCACCACTCTCCACAGGTCTTTCCAACCAAGCCAATCCTAACCTTGAGCATCTCGAATTCTGTTGCATTCTTCCAAATGCCTTACAAACTCTCCATCAGCGTACAGGCAGACATGCTTGACCTACTACCCTAAGACAATACAATGCTAAGAACTACCCACTACACTACTACCACTATCTACTAGATCTTCTCACTACACCAAAGTGTCTTCTACAATTTAATTTTTTTCTTTGCCTTATAGCACCTACTTTAGCCTTCTCATTAACCTTTACCTTCTAATTCTTATTTAACTTAACCCACTCTTATGTCTTCTGGGCTCACCCTTCCAAGGGAACACCAGTAAATACAAAAGTTACATTCTTCACTCGGCGTGTTTTCCACACACACAACTGTCCTCATAAGTCTGTAATATGCCCCGCTTCCATCCTGAAGTCCACCAAATCTACCTATCAGCATGACCACCAGGTGACCAGGCACACATCATAAAGTTTTCCTCAACTTTCTTACAAAGAAGATCAATATATTATACTGTTACTTAAAAGACGAACATGGCCTTCCTTCCTTATCTTGGTATATGATGCAAAATTAGCATACGCAACTATCATTCATCCTGTTCATCCAAACAAGCACATCCATGCAGTTCGTCAATACTTTGATACAGCAATTCCTTATCAAAAGGCAATCCACACCACCTTTTACACCTGTCGGACTTAGACAAATTGTTCCATTCAATGAATTAAACTTAAGTTTCATAAAAAGTCAAACCCTAAGCAAACTTCATGAACGCATAATCTAAACCCCCAGAACACACATTTCTGTTACTTAACACTTTTAATCACATAAACAAATGGACATTTACTATACCGTAGTTTATCCTTAATCACCCATCTCCTGTAAAATGTATTTGTCTCTCACTTTGCAGATCAAACGTAAACATAGAATATGGAATTTTACGGATGTGCACTATTCACTGTTCCATTTGACAACAAATGGGATTTACATGAAATCCTAGCACAGTTAAAGTATTTCAAATTGTTACTATGTCTTTAATTAAATAAGTAATCTAAGCTTGCTAGTCGAGAAATTGTACGGAGGATTCATGATAAATCTCCCCTTACTTATTTAGGTTAAACTTTACCAACTTTCCCATTGAAAGCATTGAGAGAAATTATTCTCTTGAGTAATAATAAATCCCGACTTTTAAGTTTTTACAAACAATTGTACACCTGGTCCATCTATCCATTCATCTACAACTCCTTTTTCCATTTTTACAAATGGGATTGAGGTGTCACTTCAACAGTGACAATCATCTAAAGCCAAGTTTCACACTGCCAGGTGGTTAAGTCCAGCCACATCTGTTCTTCAATACCAAACACTTGCAAGTACACTTTCATCTGTGGTGTATTTAGACTGTCTGAACTACCTATCGCATTGTCTTTGGAATGTGGGAGAAAACCGGGCCACCCAGAGGAAATCCCATGTAGACTCCACACAGAAGGCAACCCAGCCAAGAATCAAACTGGGGATAGTCTTGCTGTGAAGGCTACAATGCTATCCCCTGCAACACCATGCCTGGTCATCATACATATCATAATCTATACCTTTTTATAAAACAAACATTTCTTACTGGATTTAATGGTTTAGAAAGCATCATTAACATGGCTAGCTGTCATAACCTTTAAAGGCACCATTACATAGCCAGAATTGTAGTCAAGATCCAGTTACTGCAAAACTATCCAGGGTACATAGCACATCAAGTAATGACTGTCATTTCAAATATTAATATCATCCAACTAAAGAGATCAGTAAAAACTTAGGTACAGAGCCATATTAAATAACCACTACTAGTAAAGGAGTCCAAAAAAGAAAGAAAAAAAAAACATCACATCTAATATTCATAGGACAGAGGGATAAAGCCATGACTGCTGCCAAGGTGACTAATGTTTGATAAGTGGCTCATGCAACTGATGCAGCTAACAGAGGAGGATGTCAGTGACCAGCTCTGGAGGAAAAGCAGCACAACTGGCCATGGAATGCCACAGTCTCCATGGAGGAGAGGTCAGCATGAGTGTAAAAGATGCAGCTTAAGGGTGGACACTAGTCTCATCAAGCTATACACAGCTGCTGTCTTCGCAGCTGGAGTGCAAGATACCCAACCACTTGATGAAGGTATAATGAGCCCCAGAGTAATGCATCTTACTTATCCCCCTTCTCCATAGAATAAAAACCTCCTAAGTTCTGGGATATCATAGAGGTCAAAAGAAACCCTTACGGCTGTCTGAATGATGCCCCTCTCCTAATCGCTTTCACCTCCATGGTTACACAGGACACTGTGTCTCAATGAAATGAATGAGCTCAAGTCCATCTGAGGGAGGCTTGATGGCCAACAAACATGGGGGCAAAAATGTACCTAAAAGGACATTTTCTTATGGCAAATAAAGTAACACCTGATTATTACAAGGCTGTACCCTATCCAAAATAACTGGGAACACAGGCAATTTGCCACTTGGATAAAAGCCATCAGTAATGGCATCTGAGGTAAACCTCTACAGGTCCATTTGGCAGTAATCATCATTAAATTAAAGATACTGCTAATCACAGAGGTACAGAAAATAATAAAGGCTATACTCTCCTTTACATTTATTTCTTTCCATGCAGACTGCCACATCACTAGTACTGCCAAGTCAGTACACAACTATCCCTTTCTGCATCAGCTATCAAATATTCTAAACCTGTGAACCAAACGCATCATACATGCTTGTATAATACGAGTCTATTACGTAGCCTAAAAGTGTTATAGCATGCTTTCCCTATTTCCCCTAAGTAACACCATCAAAAACAATGCCACCTCCTTGAAGATCCACTGAGACAGCAGCCCAACATTTTGAATGCATCAGTCAGAAATTATATGTAATAAATCTCTCGGTTATTTGCATTGTTTACTTTATTACACAATGAAATGCAATCAGATGTCCTAACAGCACACTATGCAAACCAAGTCTAGATAAATCATTTAAGCAGTAAAAAAAGCATGGCTGCTTTCATTCTTTCAGGTTAATTTGTCCCTATGCAAAAGTCGTCACTAGTAACGCATATACTTGGAACAACACTGTTGGCTTGTATACTTACGAAAAACATGGAACCAAGTAAGCTGTACTTAACTGCTCTTTATGTTCAAAATATTTATTTTCTCTTTTGGTTAAATAGTTAAAACCACCTTGGTTTGAACAATGTCCAAAAAATACAGCCTTCTCCGTCTAACACACCATGTCTCAAGGTACTTTTTTCATGTCCCATCCACCAGTGAAACCAACAGTTGTGCCACAGATTCCAAATGCTCAAGACTCAACACATTCTCAGAAATCTCATCAAGTTTCTGCTTTACTGCCACCATGGTAGCATGTTATTCGCACAAACACTGAACTTTCAACTTCAGCCATTTGGAAATGCCATAAAAAATACTGGCAATATTCCTGCAACTGACACAAGTCTTGCCTTTTGTTTCCTACAACATCATAGTGTACATTTCTTTACCATTTAGATGGTTCAGCGTTTTGGTACTATAGTTACAACCCTTCAGTTGAACCAGCATCTCTTCCTCATCACTCACCATAACTGCCTCCTAAGTAGCACTTGCTACACGTTTTTCCATTTCTTCTATCACCGTTCAGACTAACACACTTTCCCAGTGCAACTTTTTTTTCCTAAACTTTCATGGAAATGCCTGGTATAACTCAGGACAAAAGGAAAGACAGAGAGAGCAACAGAGATAGACAGTAATTACCTATACTACACAGAGGACCTGAGCAGACAACTATTCATGTGAAACCCTCACAGACTTTCTGCACACCTTTTGAAAGGCAGCATTTGAGGCAGACCATGCAACTGTCTCTGCAGCATTCATATTAACTAAACATATCCTTGTCTAGGCCTGCAATGTCTCCATAACTCACAACACTCTAGATGGGGATCTTCCAACTGTTCAAAGGTTTATATGTTTATACAAAGCTATCACCTTCTCAAAAGATTACAGATTTAGCCAATAAGGTCACAGAAGATGACCCCCTGAAGATGGTCTAAAAGCTCAGAACGTGACGGTAGGAGACAAGAGTTAATCTGGAAGATATAAACAAAATAAAACAAAAAATTTGGAATAAGCACCCCTGAAAGTGAGGTAATAGTTTAAAAGTTGATGGTAGGATAAAAGTAAATCTGGCAGACACAGAACAGTTTCAGTTTGGGTTACACTAAATGAAAGGGAAATAGAAGATTTTAGAGGAAAGAAGAAGCAAAGAAGGAACAATTAAGGAGCAAGAAATTAAACTGTTTAGTCTGGCATAGTTAGACGTTTGTCAAACCTGGAATGAATTTACAGCACCCAGAGTCTACTCACCTCATTAAAATCTGAATGACACTAGGGTTTTATTCTGTTTAATATGCAACAGAAAATGATACATGGGCAAGAGAGGCGCTGGATAAGGAATTTATTCCCGAGTCTTGACTTAATATTTTGTATTTGTTAAGACTTAGGTCTTTGGAATGATTATTAATTGGGGACTGTTTCTATTTGAAGAGAAGGAGGCAGCAGTGGACAGTATATGACACGGTTCGGAAGTCAAGACACAGAGCACTTGCTGGAGTCCACAGGCCACAGAAAATAAGGTTATGTTTTTCAGATTATCAGAACAGGAGTGGTTATTTAAACTTTTGATTTTTTTGGTCTAAAACACTGGAGTTTTTTTAGCTGAAAGAGTTATTCAGAGCTACGTGAGCCAAATGTACTCCATACTGTGGTGGATGAAGCAGAGTAGATGGGATATAGGATGGATTGGGATCTGGATGAGAATCCATGACAGATAAGACAGATGCAGAAGGGTTTTCTGACAATATCAGAAACATGTGGATTTAAAGACAGTTGCCAGCTAACTATATGCAGTAGAGGATCATTTAGTTTTACCAAAGGTGACTATATGACATTCCTTTGCATTTAGAGTTTGACCATGATTACAGCCCTAACTGTTTTGAGTAATCAAGGCCTTGCTGGAGTATTAGTGAATCTGAGGGAGTGGTCAGGAAGATGCCTAGCTTGCATTCATGGACAACTTAAGCTAGGATGATTCCTAAACTGCAGTCATCCATGAATTTAGTTAAAATTTACTGGCATTTGCCTGTATGTCAGAAAAACAGAATCCAAGGAGAAGAGCTTCAGGAAATAATGGATTTGTCCTATATTTAACACAAGGACCTCTTAAACCCAAAATAATAATACCTCTAGACCAACAAGCTGTTATCTATACAGGATGATGATCAAGGTCTTGTTTTTCCCTGGTGACGGCTCTTCCTGTACATCACAAAATCCTGCCACTTCCTTCTGCTGTTCTATTACACTGACCCATACTTTTAAGTCATCTAATATGACCATCCCAACCCTGGTTCCTTTTCTCATTTGTTCCTACTATTTTATCTCAGAAAATGCATTGCTTTATTTGTTTTTCTGTTTCCCCAGACACTTGGTCTTTGCATTTTTTTGGTTCTGACTTTAAGTAGTTATACTTTCATCCATGCTTCCATTTTGCCAAGTGTTTGGGAGTTCAACACTATCACAATCCAACAATCCCTGTATTTCTCAGAAGGTGTCATTGTATAAAACAGCAGAGGCTGTGTTGCTCACAGCTAACACAATCCCAACCTTTCCTCCTGGGTATCACTTTAGTTAACAGTGTAGGAACAATGTTGGAATCACACACTGTTTGCTCTTAAGTCACCACCTACAGAGCGTCCTCCATGGAAAGGGTGGGGACTGCAGTGGGTTTGACCACAATCAGTGATCCTACACCACTACATATGAGACCCATTCTGGGAAAGGAAAGAGATCAATGAGATAAGACATTTAACAACTACTGTAGTGCCAAACTCTTCCACCAGGGTCACTGTATAGAACTGGTGCAAGAAAATGGGTCACTGCAGGACATCAGAACTGTTGCATAACCATCTTATCACTGTTAGGCTAGTGCACATGGATTAGTAAAATGCATGTATGTCTTTAAAGGAACAGTTCAAGAAAGGCATCGCCGACTTGAGACATGCACATCATTCTGGTTCTAGCTTCTAACAGAAATCATAATGGAAAACAATTACAGTACTATTTATAACAATGTAAACTACACACCATGATAGAATCACCCGAATTAGTCTCTTTAGTCCAGATGTCAGTAGCTGTGTTAATGTCATGAGGTATAACATTGATGGGCCTTGAAGAATAAGGCACGCAGGCACTGTCTGCTGGTGAGATGTTGGAGTCCAGCTGTGACCTCTCTGCTCTGCCCTCTGTATGGTCACTTTCTGTTCTGGGACGACAGCTCCAGCCCTCTCTCTGAGGGCAGGGCAATCTTCCTTGAAGTGAAGATGGTAGTCCAGGTGGTGTGGTTGTATAGCGTGGTGTATGATTAGTGCTGTGCAATACAGAAGAGGTGGACAACGAAAATGAAGATGATGAGGAAGTGCATGTAAAAGCATCTGGAACTGGACTTACTGTCTCCTAAAAAAACAGCAAGAAAAGAAAATGATCAGATATGTCAGTATCTGAAACAATCCAAAAAAAAAAAAAAAACCTGTATGTCAAAATAAAAAGAGGTGCTTTAAGCAAACCCTTTTCTACAAGGACTATTTTTAGGAGATAGTCGCAACTTATTTTGTGGCATTTCCATTTTTAGACCTCAAGAAGGGCTCCTCGATGGAGAGATTACATAAAAATTGAGACAAAATCCTGCACCTGTCATTTAAATTACTCCCTCTGCTTATCCACAAGTGAGAGAGTGACTGCATGGAAGCAGCACTGAAGCTCCCAGCATAATTTATTCAGTGCTGTTGAAAAGACGTTAAGCTGAAGCCGCTCACCTCCAGGAACATGGTTAATGCAGATATACACAATGCAAGCCTCTTCATATAGCATGTGCTTCTCAATACAATGCCTTACCACTGAAACAAAAGAAACTGACAGCATTAGGAAATTAAACCACTTCTGTATTCAAAAGTGCTGCTACCAAGCAAAAAGGGTGCAACATACAGGGATATACAGCCTTAAATATGCCAGTGCCTAGCTATATGAAGCTGCATAGTATGTGGTACCTTTTCTAGGAACAATCTCAATAAAGATCGCATGGAGGCTGTTCCATCCACAGTGTCTGTGTTCTTTATTATAACATTCGCAAACACCAAGGCATTACATGTGTCAGAAATGAAGAAATGCATTTGTAGAAGTGGATATATTTTTTCAAGACTTTATTTTTTACAAATACAGAAGTAAAATTTGCACTGAGAACATTCTCCAACTCCAAATCCCAGGAATACTCTCACTTCAAAGCAAACTGGCAGAAAAATGGGAGCTCTGGATTACGAAACCTGACTTGCTTCTTAATGCAAGTGGAAGACTTAAGCAGTCTGAAAAGGTATACTGTTGCACACTACTTCATGTCTTTAGAGAAGCTGCCTTGAAGGTAGTTATTTTTCCTTTCTTGAACAGGAAAAGTTGCAGCAAGTATAGATAAGTTCATTAACTATTCTGAGCCTAATGACAATCTGCTGTTTTATTCACCATTTGTTCTTTACAGGGGTACAAGGTTCTACAGAAACAAAACATACTTATGTCATGGAGTTAACTTATCAAGCTCATTGACTGCAAATTTGCAAGTTCTACCATAGAACACCTTGTGTTACATAAAAAATTATCAAAGGCCCAGCTTTTCAGAGGAAAAAGACTTGACTAGCAAAAGCTGTGCAATATATGATGATAAAAGGTATATGGTTAAAAGAACTACCTGAGAAAATGGAAGTATGAAAGACAGGAGTCAAATAAAAGGGCAACATTTAGAAGTTAAATGTGAATGTACTTTAACAATAATGGAGCTGAAACAAAGAGCAAAGAGATGCACAGATAACATGGTGCAAATCAAATTCAAGTCTTGTGTACTAGCTGTGGATATTAAAAACAGCCAAGTAATCCTGCATCTAATCAATTTTGAAGATACTGTGGCAGAAAGGAAACACTTTTCAAAGATGTGTAAATGTAAAGAAAAGTGTGTTCAGAAAATACACTTGTGTAATGAACTTACAACAACAGATGTTTGTGTAACATCACTGTTGCATTACTTATAAACCAGTTAACCACCAACATTAACAGTTTCAGTGGTGCTACAGACAGTACGCTCAACCTTTGGTGCAGAAGCCTGTGGGTGCTATTCTCACCTCAGGTAGATCAATTGCTGACACTGTAACCCAGAATAAAAGGTATGCTGCATTCCTGAGTGTGTTGTGCTTCAGATGAGATATTAAACTGAGGATCCATCTGTTTCAGTTAGTGGCAGTTCAGGTGGATGTAAATGATGCCATGGGAACTACTGATGGAAGATCCCAGATGCCCTGGCCATATTTAAGCTAGCAGTGTAAATACTACCTTGGGTCTCCCCCTAAGAGAGACTACTAATAATAAACAAACTTGTCAGCAAAACGATAAATATTACATGTCTAAGAGCACCCCTTTGTTGTGATATACCATGAAGGAATGACTGGTTTTACATAGTCCTGGGCTCCATTCAAATATATATGTGTGTGTGTATGTGTATAAAAATCCCACAACAAATCTAGCAGTGGTGTCACCGAACACTGTAGAGAAAGGGATCTAAGCTGGTTCCAGATGCCAACATAATTCACAACAATTATGATAATATAATCTTGTACCAGTTTGGGAAGAAAGCATACACTGGCAGCAACTTTGTCCATCGGGGTTATGAAATGTTAAGGCTCATATGGTAAGATATCAGAGTGAGCTCCTGAAGAAATTGAAGGAACAAGTCAGGAGATCCCTGACAGTTCCTTGGCAGAGGGACTTCTGGATCTGGACCAAAAGTTTCTCAAGTGGCCAGGCAATCCATTAAGTATGACTATGATGCCACTGAAACAGCATTCAGGGTTGTTCCCATTAAGCCAACTTATATGCAGACATGCCTGACTGAAGATACAGCCTTACCAAAGCACATCTCCTCAATACCCCCTAAAAGCAAATGAAGAAAAGCTGGGAAGGATGAAATCAGTTAATCAGCTGTTCCATCCCTGAATATCCAAATATGCAAAGAATTACCCTTCTAAACATTGGCCCTACTGCAATCAACCAATGCAAGCAGGTGATGGGTAAGAAGAGCTCAAAAACAAAAAAATGTAATAAGACCACAGTGAATTGAGGAAGTGAAGCTATGCTACAGTGGAAATTCTACTCAAAACAATACGTTACTCATGCATCTGTACTATTCTATTCATATGGATCACTGTTGTAGTAGTTGTAACTAATGAGAACATTTTTAGAATTTTTTTTTATTGGGGAAAAGTTGGATCAGTAACCAGGTAAAGGTTGCAGAGGTTGTTGTAGGAAGACTGTAACAAAACCTGCCCTGCCCTGGAAGCAATGGCCAAGTCTATAATGTTTGGAGAAAGTGAAATGATAGGGCATAGTGACTGCCTCTAGAATGGCTTTCAGGCTACTGTTCGGATTTTAGAGTATGGGCCTAACCCCACAACGCTTTCAGAGTAAGATGTCCAGGGTGCAATGGTGTCCACGAGAGTGTGTCACTATCTTCTAGGAGTGCTGTAACTCCTCAGTGCAGCCCCACCCCCAAACCAGAAGCTAGAACTCCTGTTTCACAGGGTCTCTGACTTCCACTGGGGATTCAGCTATAAGAATTGTGCTCTGGCCATGTGCTATCAATAATCCCAGGACAGGCAAGCCATCAAAGCCACTTCACACTTTTCTTCCCTCACATCACCTCCAGATGATGTCCAAAACTCTAATGAAACTCAGGCTGCCCGGGCTGATGTCAGGACTTTATCTCCCAATGCCAACGAAACTGGCTATAAAAAGATCATGTACGATGTAAGCCCACAACATCCTTAGGATGATTTTTAAAAAAAGGCAAATATAATTACTACATACTACCTCAGAGAATGTCTATAAATAAATAAATGTACAACTACAAAATGGTGTAGTATACAGCAGCCAGTGTCCCATGAAGGATGACTGTTTATAAAACATTTCTACAAGCATGTAGACATTACAACAGGCACAGTGCAAAACCTTCCCCTGTTGTGGTGATCTACTAGTGATGCAAGGTGGGGGGGCAACACTCTCTTCCCCTGGGAGATGTACATTGTGTGGCAGGGTGTAGAAGCTTCAGTGTGCTGCCCTACATTTAATGTTCATGAAATTTGAGGGGTAACCATATTATCAACCAGTCACCCCCCCCCTCCATTTGCAACAAGACATTTGGGCAGAAAACAAGACTATGCAGTCTCTCCCCCCTACATAACATGCTGTTTTGTGCTGGCTAAAGGTGTGGGACTAGGAAACAACTGAAGGATCGTATGAACTAACATGGCAGATACAGTATGAAAACAAGTAAAAACACCAGCCTCGACTGTACTGTCCATGGAAAATTAAGTGAAAGTGGGCTTTAATATAGGTTTCAAATGATCTAAGTATGGCTGCAGATCTCATCTCTTAACCACATTTCAGGCATGTATATTACACAACTTTTCCTGACCTAGCCCCCCACCCCCGGCAGCAGAATTACACATGAACTACATGCCACATTCCTCTGGGTTTACTTTTTACTAATATCCAAACTTGGGAAGGAGATACTGATGTCAGCCTTTGATCATTTAAGGCCAAATGCCAGACTTCTCAGAAAGGTTTGCTGAGCAGCCTTCTGTTCTTGCCCAACTGCAAACACAAATCAAATTGAAATCCAGCAAGAGGATAGTATGAGAGAAAGCTCTTGATGCCTTTCTTAGGCTACAATGAGATGTCTTACTGTGCAGACAATGTAACAGATGGTTTAATGTAATACATACAATCCCTGTAATAGTGCAATGCTATGAGTAATGTGAAGCTCACATTTACCTCTTCACAGTTACAGCACCACAGTATGACAGACTTGGTAAACATACCCAAGACTTCGAGTTCATGCAGCATAAACTGATGCCAAAGCATTTCCAAGACGGACTGCTTATCAATCCTACATTTTCTACCTGTGTGTTCTGCTCAAAATGGCGCCATACTCGGTAAAACATGGACCATGTGCCTCAGAGTTCCCAGAGTACACCAAAGTGCTGCAAAAGACTTGAGCTAGTACATGCAATAACTTCATACCAACACCAGCACCATGTCAGTACCTACCTTGCTCAGACAAACCTGCATTACATATATCTCAGTGTTCACTACAACAGTAACACATTAAGACAGACCTGGTTTTCATAATAAGCCTTTTCTGTTAAGAGTAAAACAATCCCACAAATGTGGACCTTATACCTGAGCCTTCTCTCATTACAGTTGCATTACATCAGATGGTACTGGCTGCTACCTGACTCTGTCCAGTTACATTACCATGCAACACTGAAACTGGGCCTCATACCTGGTCAGGACTACTGTTCTTCCTCCTCCTCTTCACAGGGTTAGAAATGTCCTCTCTTGGTGGAAGGACAGATGGGGTGGGATGAATGACTGAATTCTCACGGTGACCAGCTGGCCTCTTCAGCTGACAAACTGTTTTTGCTGTAAAATGGCGTTTCTGCTGAGGGGTAAAAGGGGTGGAGAAAGCAAGAAGTCATTGATTAATGTTGGCAAAATTAAAAAATACACTACAAGCATTAAAGAGCTCCAACAAAGAATTTGCAAGCTTTTTTCCCTCCCACTGATGTTTCTAATAACTAGAGACATCCTAGATACTTTAGTTGTGCACTTACAGAAGAACCCTACAAAGCTGCAAAGAAGACTACTGTAGTCAGTCAGTACTACAAATCTCCATCAATTTCTGTCCATTCAAAGAAGCACCTTTCCTATCAAAATCTAGTTCCTTGCACTTCTGCAATTATGAGGTATGCCAACAATGAAACCAATATCATTAAGGAGACTGTTCCATAAGGAAACAAGTACATCCAACCTGTTACAAATAGATGTACTTGCTCCTATATGAGCTAATGCTTAGGAACCGGGTTGTCCACCAAGGCCAACAAGGGCAAAGCTCTCAATACTGTGATCATCACCTTATCACAAGTAACAAACATTTTTAAAATTAATTGGGAGTGATACTGTTCAGTTATTTCAGAGAAACGCAGCTTTAAACTAAAACACGCTGGGAGAAATGGATACAGTACTTAATACAGCACACTTAAAATGTACTAAAAAAAGTGACCACCACTACTGTACCAGAAGTGCAACCTCCATCTCCATTGAAACAGCTTTCTGTAAGACTTGCTACATTAAAGAGGTCCTATCAGCAGTAATATGGCCACCACCACAAGGACAGAATCTGAGTCAATTATCCCAAAGGACACAGGAAAAGGTCAATCCCTGATACACATCTATTCATTTACCACCTTAAGGGTTTCCTAATGGTACTCAAATATAGATATCCTGCAGTGGCCATACCATCTGTGAGATTTCATTAACATAAACATACACTACATTACGGCACATAGCAATACAGAAGCATCCTTACCTGCTACAATAGGCGCTGTGTTATGAAAAAAATTATAGCTGTACCCCTACCTGTTAGATTAAATACTGTGTAACCAGAGAAATATACTACATCTGCCTTGTAGTTCCTTCACTCTTGGATTAGACATTAGTATGTTACTAGGAAGTACCCATATACAATGTCTGTCCTGTAGCATCCGTCTGTGGTCATATGTGAAACTATGTGACAGTATATACAAAATGCAAGTACGCTTCAGCAACTTACTTTTCTACCATGGGATAATGTAGATACTGCACAAAGTACAGGTACCCATAACCGCTGAAATGCATTGTCAGCCCATGTTGTGTCACACACACAATGAAGGTGGTCAGCAATGTGGAAAATGTTTTCCAAAATCTACTTCTTAGCAAAACAGTTTCCTAACCCAAAGGCCCAGCACACCCTATACTTCGTCACAATGTGACCACCAAGCCAATGAGTCAACCCTCTATGCCCCAAAAGGCAGAGCCTCAGGAACGGTGGACCACTACTAAGTTTCTTACCTCCTGCTCGATGAGATTCCACACTTCCTGAAGTGGAGGCAGCACCTTTGGTCGGCGCTGGGAGTAGCCAGGGTGTACATTCCACAAATGAGCCTAAAGGGAGAAGAAAAAGAACACAAATTAATCACAAACAGTACAAATGGGGGAGTTAGCATAGTACAGCCTGTGGCTAATGAAAGGGGGGGGGGGTGCTAAAAACATATACTATCAAGCCCCTTAAAGGAGTCCAGAACCTCCATGAAAGACCACTTTAAAGTTGGGACTCAATACATTACTCCAGCAGTTTAACCAACGAGGCTTATGGCTTCACTCTTTTTTAATTTCTCCAGGTCTTTTCGGTTTCTAATACCATGACTGGAATGGACTCCATTCCTAGGTCAAAGTACAATTAAAGTTCATGAAATTAGTATTGTTTCAATCCTTGAGGTTAGCCAAAAGTGCCCAGTAATGACTCCTCCTACAATTTGTATGAAGTTACATGAATTGGTAACATATCCAGGTATGATAGTAAATTGTTTTTTATAGACCTGTTGCCCCTACTACTACAGAAACTGTCTGGGTATCCTTCTTCCATATTGCCCTTGTTTCCACCTGCAAATCCTGCTATTTTACGACTGTGTGTGTCTCTGTACGTAAGACACTGTAGTCACTGATTGTAGCAACTTCAATACTCAATGCTGCTTTTGTCTTTTTTTCACGGACTACTATGCCTGAATTTCTAGCATCTGTTTTTTGAACTGTTGGTAGTGGGTGATCCCATGTGATACAGACTTCATCATTTTCTATGATACTTTGTGGCTCATGTTTACAATGTTTTTCAGTCACTTCAATACCATAATGTTTGCACAATCCCCAGTGCAACAGTCTGGCCACATTATTATGCCTTTCAGTATACAATTCTTCTGCTATTAGTATATCACAACCAGCTACAAGGTGTGCGACTGTTTCCAATTCTATTTTACCTACATTTATCTGTTTCCCCATATATTAAATGGATTTTGTAAACCAACATGTACTCACCCCACTATCTTCTGTTGCTAATATTAACCTTTCATCTTTTGGTTTGAATTTGCCTCCCTTTAACCATTCCTGCATTTGATCCTGATCAACATGAGGTTCTTCCAGGAGTTTTGTATACTTGCAGGTACATTTATGCATTTTCCACATTTCTTGCCTTCTCATATAACCTTTTGCCTTATATTCTTTCTTTTGTTTTTGGCACATTCAGTTGCTGCCTGATTTTATCTACTTTCTGGTTTGATTTCCACTCCTGCTTGATGCCGATATGCTTCAGATAGACTAAGAAGGGAAGTCGTCTTCGATTTATTCTCCTCATGTTTCAACACTTTCATTATATTTGGGTCTTATGAGGTCAGCAGATATGCATGTAGTCCTACAACTGCAGATCTATACATGACATCAATTTCAAGTTGGCCCATACATCATTCGAAACTGGGAATATATAATCTTGGTATGCACTGATTTTTATAAATTATTTGATGAGCATGAAGCATACTTCTTGTTTTCCTGTATAATCTATCCAACACCTTTTGGGGCCAGTCAATCATTCCAAAACTTTAAGTTAGGGCAGAACAATAAATCGGTTAATAAATATGGCTATAAGCTGCTGCGGATGGAAAGGTAACAGAGAGAGGCCAATCAGAACACAGACTGCATTTCCTAAAAGGAATTGCTAGCAGAGAAAAGACAAACACTAAGGCACACAGGAGAGCTAAGTGAAAGGCCAGAGCAAGTCAAGTTTCTACTGCAGTACTAAACAGAAGCTTATATTAAAGGGATAATTAGCAGGGCATATCAAGTATTGCATTATAACCATAAGAATCAATCACAGATGGCTATAAAAGATTAATAAGAGAGAATGGAAAGGCTGTATACAAAAGAGCAATGGGAGGACATCTGTAAGTCTCCCAAGTTTTTGACAGGGTTTACAAAGTTTAGGATTTTAGTCTGCATAGGTATTTTTATACAAGTAGACTTCAGAGAATTTTTCCTCAAGTAGATAAACAAATGCTGCAAGTGTGACAGAAAGTACAGTTTTGTACCTACCATAAATGTAGATGTCCGAGAGGTATGCATCTGCAGTCCTAACAAATGGGTTGTCCTGGCCTCAGGCAGCCCTTCGTTCGGCCAGATTCCAAAGTCTGGGTCTGGCCTCGGCTGATGTCGCACTTCACCCGACGTCATAACTGCAGTTCAGCGGGTATAAAGGCATCAGCCGACGCCATTTTCCTCAGTGTTTCTTGACCCAGATGCCAGGTGCCCTCTAGGAAGGCTAAATTTGGATAAATGCAAATGATTCCAAACAATAGAGAGCAAATAGAAATAAACATGTATATACATATATACAAACAAATACACCATAATAGATTCCCCCAGCTAGCTACAAGATGGGCAAATACCCTAGGAGTACCACAGAGGGGAAGGAGGGTGGGTAATCCTGACTGCAGATGCATACCTCTCGGACATCTACATTTATGGTAGGTACAAAACTGTACTATGTCCTTCAAGGATGCATCTGCAGTCCTAACAAATGGGTAGAATACCATAGCCAAACTGGGGGAGGAGGCACTAAGGAGGCACTAAGAGTTTATGGTGTAGTTAAGATCCCTTGCAAAACAGCAGTGGCAAAACCTGCTCGGGATCTGGAGTATAAAGGTAGATTATAATGCTTGGCAAATGTATGCACGGAGCTCCAAGTAGCAGCCTCTAAAATGTCTTTGGTAGCCACTCCTCGTAGGAAAGCTGTAGTAGTGGCTGTAGCCCTTGTGGGGTGAGGTCTGATGTTTTCTGGAGTTGCCTTTCCATGAAAAGAGTAACAAAATCTAACGCAATTTCCTATCCATTTTGAGATTGTTTGTTTTGAAATTGCTTTTCCTTCCATTCCTGTTGCATATGCTACCAGAAGCTGGTCAGTTTTTCTATTGTTCTTGGTTCTGTCCAGGTAGTAGCGCAATTGTCTGTGTACATCCAAGGTATGCAGCAATCTTTCCCCCCTGTTCTGTGGGTTGGGGAAGAATGTTGGTAGGTGTATTGCTTGGTTTAATGATACCCTGGAGACCACCTTTGGCATAAAGGTAGGATTAGTTCTCATGGCACTCTATCCTGATGGAAGATGAGGAAGGGCTGTACTGCCATTAATGCCTGTAATTCAGAAACCCTTCTAGCTGAAGTGATTGCAAGCAGGAATGCAGTCTTCCAAGATAAGTACTGTAATTCTGCTGTTGCTGCTGGTTCAAAAGGGGGGAGTGTCAACTTTTCTAACACAAAGTTCAAGTCCCATGTAGGCAATGGTGGTTTCCTCGGTGGCTTTACATTTTTAATTCCTCTGAGAAACTGCCTGAGTAGAGGTTGAGAGAAGACTGGAGGATCCATGTTGTATTCTGCTGAAATTGCTGAAGCATGAATCTTAATGGAGGAGTAAGACAGACCATTGTGGAAAAGCTCTGCTAAGTATTCCAGGATGTTAGCTATGTTTGCCAATGATGCATCTACTCCTTTTGTTGCACTCCAAATGAGATATCTTTTCCATTTTGCTGAATAAGTTTTCCTTGTTGAGGGTCTGCGAGCCTCCAAGATAATGTCTTTAACCCTTTGATATAAATCTGGGTTATTTTTCCTTATGTAATGTTCCAAGCAGCTAGATGCAGTGTTTTCAAGTTTGGATGCAGGATTTTGAAGTTGTTCCGAGTCAGCAGTAGAGGTAGTAGGGGTAGAGGCCATGCGTGTTCCCGGGTCATACTCCTCAGTAGCGGGTACCAATGTTGCCTCGGCCAATCTGGAGCTATCAAGATGATCCTCGGGTGATCTTCTTTGATCTTCAGTAGCACTTTGTGCATCAAAGGAAGAGGTGGGAATGCATATGCTGTCAGGTTTTCCCAACTGAAGGATAGGAGTCCACCTTCCAAGCAAGTGGGTGGTATATGTCCTTGTGCAGAATTTTTTCAATTGGTGGTTGTGTGGGGATGCGAACAGGTCTATTTCTGGCAGCCCCCATTTCCTTGTGATGGTTTTGAAGATGTCTGGATGCAGCATCCATTCGTGGGCATCCGTGGTGGTTCTGCTTAAGATGTCTGCTAGTATATTTTCTTTTCCTGGCACAAATATGGCTTGGAGCTGAATGTTGAGGCTCAGGGCCACATTCCAGAGGTCCATTGCCATCCGGCATAGAGGATATGAATGTGTGCCTCCCTGTTTGTTGATATACCACATAACTGTGGTGTTGTCCGTCCTTATCAGCAAATGACCCTGTTGAAGAAATGGTCTGAATGTCTGAATTGCCTGTTTTACTGCCAGCATCTCTTTTTGATTTATGTGCAGGTTCATCTGGTCTTGAGTCCATAAGCCTTGTATGCACTTGTCCACCATGTGTGCCCCCCAACCGAGGTCTGAGGCGTCCGTGGTGATAGTCTGGCTTGGTGAGGCCTGTGGAAGGGCAGTCCTTTGTTCAATTGACAGGCCTGGGCCCACCACTGGAATTCTTGCTTCAGGCATGGAATTATTGGAATTTGGGTTTCTAGGCTGTGCTTGTGCTGAGACCATAAATTCCTCAGGAACCATTGCAACTTCCTCATATGTAGTCTGGCATGTGGAATTAATATTATGCAGGATGCCATGTAACCCAGGGCTTGCAGGATTTTCCTTGCTGTAAGCTGGTTCTGCGTTGTTAATGCCATGAAATAGAGTGGTAGCTGCTTCTGTTTTTCTGCTGTGAGGAATGCCATCTGGTTTGATGTGTCCAGTTCTGCACTCAGGAAGGTTATCCTTTGGGATGGTATCAGCCTTGACTTTTTTTGTGTTGACTGTGTATCCCAGGGCTTGCAGGAGGTGAATAACCTTTTCAAATCTTTTGTTAATTTGTCTTTGCTGTCCGCTTGTAACAGGCAGTCGTCCAGGTATGGATAAATTTGAATTCCCTGAAGCCTGCAATGAGCAATTACTGATGCCAGGCATTTCGTGAATACTCTGGGTGCAGTAGATAAGCCAAAAGGCAATGCTGAGAATTGATAATGCTCTGATCCTGCAAGAAATCTGAGGTATCTTCTGCAATTTGGTCGTATGGGGACGTGCAGGTATGCCTCCTTGAGATCCAGAGTCACCAGCCAAGACTCCTTGCCCAGCATGGGAAGAAGTTGCTGTAGGGTTAGCATTTTGAATTTTGGAACAATGAGATATGTGTTTAGAGCGGACAGATCGAGGATAGGTCTCCATTGGTTTTCCTTTCTTGGTACTAGGAAAAGCCTTGAATAAAATCCTTGTCCTTGTTCCATAGCCGGTACCTTTTCTATAGCTCTCATCCTTAGTAAGTGGTCTATTTGCTGTAGAGCGTTTGTCCTTTGGTTTGGAGGTAGGTTTGGCATTCCTCTCTTCCTTGGAAGAGTATGGAAGTGAAACCTGTAGCCTTTGTCTATTGTCTGTAGAATCCATTTGTCTCCTGTAATGTAATGCCAATTTACTGAAAATAAGGCTAATTTTCCGCCTAAGGGTGCTGCCAGTTGTTCCCTGGTAGGCGGTTTCAGAGCCAAGTCACTGTGATTGTCCTGTAGAGGTGGTAGTGGCTGGATCTGTGGCAGTAGTTCTCTGGCTGTTAGGCTGCCACTGACGTCCCCTGTAGGCACCTCTGGATTGACCTCTGCCTCTAGGGCGTCTATTTCTGCTTCTCTGTGCTCTGGTGGTGTCTGGAAAGGACCAATTCTTGGAAGGCCAGTTCCTACTAAACCTCGGAGGCTGGACCTGTAAGAAATCCTTGACTGTCTGGACAGATTTAGCTTTTTCTTCCACCTTCTTCAACACTTGCTGTGCAGGGGAACCAAACAAACTGTGCTTTTCCATGGGAGCATCTAGAAGCTTTGACTTTACATGGTCTGGTAAGGATTGCTCTTTTAACCATGCATGCCTTCTGATCACTGTACCAGTCATAGCTGATCTAAAGGAAGCCTCCAGTGCATCATAGCCGCATTTTAAGGAATGATTACTGACCTGCTGAGTGTTATGCACCAAATCCTGAAGGGACTTACGGTCTAATGGTTCAGGCGAGGACAGTTTTTTAGTGAGCTGATCTAACAGAAATTCCTGATACTGAATCATGTGGAATTGACAGTTTAAGGCCCTAGCCGAAAGAGTTTCAGAAGTATAAACTTTTTTACCCCATCTCTCCAATGCCCTAGATTCTCTTTCACAGGGGAGGGGGTTTTTGGCAGAGGCAGCTGCTACAGCTTTGGGGCCCTGTGAAATAGTTTCAGGATCTGCAATAGGAGCCTTATACAAATGATAATGAGTGTCCAGAACCCTGTAGTATCTGTCGGGCTTAGCAGGGGCCGGAGGCAGTGAGTCAGGGGCAGAACAAGCATCATTAAATGCATCATCCACAACTGTAAGTACTGGAGGAATAGCTAAAGGCCTATGTTGTGGTAAATGTAAAAAGGTCCTAAGCCTTTTCCTAGAGTCTGAAAAATCCTGGCCCTGCCATTGAAATTGTTCCCTCATAGCATGCAAGGTTTCCCCAAAAGAAAATTCCTCAGGAGGAGAGGCAGAAGGTATGGAATCCTCTGCATCAGAGTCCTCATATGGAGAATAAGGGCCCTCTGGAGGATTTGTATTTTCTGAATCATCAGAGGAATAATCTGAAAAAACTGGCTCAGGGGGCTCTGCTCTAAGCCTCTTCTCTGGAGGTGGGTGAGAGGCCCTGTCAGGGTGAGACTGGGTTCCCCTGATCAAAGAAATGAGATCCTCTGCTAGACTAAGCATTTGAGTACTAGAGCTAGGCCTGTGAGAGGGGGCTTTAGCAGGCACGGCCTTTGAAGATTTAGCTGCTTTAGCCCTGGCAAAAGCCTTAATTGACATGGATGCAGGGGGCCTAGCAGCTCCATCGCAGGAGTAGATACATCCAAGGGGATAGTATCTGATAAATCCTGAGAAACTGTAAGAGCAGGTGGATTTTCAGTAGCAGATTCAGCCATGCTGGAAGAGGCCTCGGTAGAAGGAGGCAAGCTTTCGGCCGAAGGAAGAACCGCGGACTCGGCTTCGGCCGAAACAGAGACACTCGCGGGTTGGCGAAACCGCGGACTGCGAATGTCGGTCCTTTTCCTTACGCTTTTTAGCTAAATGTGAAGTCGGAGTCTCCGACGGCATGACATAAGCAAAAGCGGAGCCGAAAAACTCCTCTGCAAACTCCGACCGACGTCTAAGTGTTCGTCGGTTGAAGGAAGCACAGGCTAGACAAGCTGCTACGTTGTGGTCTGGGCCTAAACAAGGTAGGCAGTAAGAGTGGAAATCTTTATGAGGTATTTGTTTCCCACAAGTTAAACAGTTATTCACTTTTTCTGACATCGGCTGAGGCAAGAAAGAGTCCCCAACGGGGTACTTAGCTTTTTAGAAGTCTTCGGTAGTAGCAATCTCTGGTTCTGACCGACTGGCACTTGCGAATAGCTTCTGCTTCGGGCGCCACGCGGCAAGAAAGACTGGGGAAAATGGCGTCGGCTGATGCCTTTATACCCGCTGAACTGCAGCTATGACGTCGGGTGAAGTGCGACATCAGCCGAGGCCAGACCCAGACTTTGGAATCCGGCCGACCGAAGGGCTGCCTGAGGCCAGGACAACCCATTTGTTAGGACTGCAGATGCATCCTTGAAGGACATCAGAAAGATGCAATTAGAAACTTTTTGGGAATGTTATTAGATGAGAGATTTGAAAAATTCCCTACAAAGTTCTTTATCAGAAATGTGGGAGCAAATGGTTGTAACTAACAATTCCTTTTTTTTTAGCTGGGTTATAGGATCCAAATTGCACAGACATGGTAAGGCCCTACTAAGTTTAATGCTTACTTCTACCAAAAAAGTAATTGCTAGAAACTTTCACACTCTAAACTAACTGATGTATTAAATATTGTACAGGAGATAAAATAAATGGAGATGAAATCTTTAGAAAAGAGAGAAAGAGTAAACAACACAGAAATAAATGGAATTTTTGGGAACAATGCATGCAGAACAATGTTCTGGAGGAGGATTGAGGTTTAAGTGAAGGCAGGAATTGAGAAATTTATTTAATGCTGGAAAGAATGAGGATTGCTGAAAAGAACGCATACATGTTTAAGACATGAAAATGATTGCTATGTTTGTTTTCTTTTCTATTATTATGTATGTACCTATGATGTTGTCTACAATATAATAATTTAATAAAGGTGTTTACAAAAAGGCTACAAGTTGTCATTAAGCTTCATCCTGCAGTTCTGGGTTCGATTCCCAATGTCTCTATTAACATAATGTACAACTTTGAGCTAGTGAATTAACCAGCCAGTAACACCACGCCTACAATGAAAATAGGCCTCAAATCAGATGGGCAACCTGGTTAGCTATATAATGTACAATGGATTTAAGTAATTCAGCATAAGACAACAACACTGAAGGAGACAATCATCACAACCAAGTGTGCTTAGTTCACTGCATACACTTAAAACACTTCCTTTGTGCAAGCTTAACCAGCAGAACAGTAAACAGGCATAATGATGCTTACCTGCACTCTGTTGCCTGCTACTCGACAATGAAAGGGATGGCCGAAGTTGCATTCTCTGCTACTGAAGAGTATCTACATCCGATCTTCTTGGTTACACCCAACCCAGATTACCCTCCCGCTGTTCATTTATGTCTTTGAATTACAGTGTCCTACTCACTCCTGTTTTGTTTTCATTCTCAAGTTGAAAATTTGCTGACCTTTTTTCTACAGTCTGCAAGAAGTCAGTGTGTCTGTAAGCTAAAATATAGTTTTAAGTTTTTTGCAGAAGGACAACCTTTTTGTAACCCCGCCCCCAAAAAAAGACAATAAGAGACAGGTCACGAACCTCAGTTCCAGCAGTAGTATAGCAGAGATTTAGCAATAACCTGTTTCTAGGTAAAGTGACTCACCTTAAGACGGTTGATCCTTGATGTTAAATCACTGGAACTGTTGTACCCTCCTGCATAGCGGGTGGCATTCTGATAGCAACGAAGAGCATCTTCTAGCTCCTGTTCAGACTCATAGATGTGCCCTAGTCGTTCCCAGACATCTGGCTGCAGCTGATTCTGAAGCAAAGATTGGGCAAAGCTGTGAATTTCTTCAAGTTTCTTGTGCAGGGGATGTGGGTGAGGATGTGGATTCGAACTGGAAAACAGAAATGATTATTTAGGCTGTGAGCACTAAAGTTTGCCTTGTTTAGTCATACCATCTTCAGGAAAGGAGGCATTGCACAAATGCTACATTACCATTACAAATTAATTCCAGTAACCTTTTCATGTCCAAACAGGTCAACAGACAGGGAGCACTAGACTACAGCTGTGTTATGGCTACATAACAAAACCTGTCAGTTTACAGATATTCTCCAACACAAGTCAGCACTTAAAAACCTACTTCAGCACATGAATCTTATCCGTGTCATTACAATGTAAACATGAAACAAGTGTAAACTTTAAGATGCAACAAGACAAATAGAAAAGTGAGTAAATAAAAAGCACATGTGCGACAAAGCAGAAAAGGATGCAAGAAAACAGTTGGACAGACAACTGTCTGCCACAGAGAAATAAGCGTGCACAGTAACACACAGCAGTTACAGCTTGCAACTGAATGCCTGTCTGCGAAAAGAAGGGGAGAAGAGTTTTCTGAAAACTGCCACCAAACACCTACCCTGAGTGATAGCCCTGTTTGTTGGGATGTCCAAAGTTAGGGATGTGTCCAGAGGGCAGCTGAGGGGAAAGCGGAGAAAGTCCAAGACTGGCTGAGCACCTGATGGTAAAAAATGTGGACACCTCAGCAGTGTACTCACAATGAGCCTATCATAATGAAGCAATGTAAAACATATGCTAAATGGAAACCATGTATATGAACCACAGCCAAATGTGTACATGCTTACAAACACCCATGCATTATGTTACATACACATTATACATACACCAGAGTCGTACTTTATAAAACACACAATCTATACCAACACACGGTTTCTACTTTAGTACTTTTTGTTCATTCATACTTACTGCAAAACCAGAAATGCTACCACAATATGCATTCACACTTTTATACACATAACCTACCACAAGACTTCTATGGTTTCTAACACACTCACCTTTCTGGAAGCCATGGCCGCGAGTGTGCGGAGCTCCACCCTCCACAGTGTAGGCTGTTGAGTGGAAAGGCTTCCCGTGCGCTTCGCCCTCCAAACTGTTCCACTGGGTGATGCATCCAGCCTGCAATATTAGATATGGGGTACAGAAGAGGGGTAGAGAGAAAAAAATATATAGTAAGACACGGGGTAGGCTATGCAAATTTAGAACATTCGTGGTTAATACAAATCCAATTTTCTCCTGTGCTGCCTCCTTTCTGACTTGCTGCCTCACTTCAGGTCAAAAATCTTCCACGAGAAGTAACAATTACTGAACCTACATTATTCAACAAACCTACCCTAACTTATAAGGAAACTGGACTTACACTTTAGTGCAAATCCTGACCTTACAGACTACATTGTGCATCCCCCTTTTCCAGCCAATATGCCACATCTGACGGATAAGATGTCACACCTTCTGGCAAAGTAAGGCATTTCTAGCAACTGTACAGCCAATTGCTTTCAGAAGCCTTGTTTATCTCTTACTATATATTCTGCTGAATTATGATACACTACTAAAGCACAGCTCATTTATCTGTCAGACTACAGTACGTAGATGTACACAATAAATGTCTTGGTCCAGGAAGTGCACTAACATGATGAACTGGTCCAAAGCTCCTTTTCAGTTATGACATCAGCCATATGGCAGAAACAAAGAAAAAATAAAAACTAATACAAGAATCGCTAAAGCCACCTCTCGTGAAAAACACTCTATTTATTTAAACACCAAAATAAAAAACGTTTTTCGTCCAAACGAAATAGTTAGACTTCCTCAGAAAGCAAATAATACATATCAGTTAAAATTTGAATACTGCATTTATAAACTCTTCATTATGAAAAAAGCGCCAAATTTCCACAGCAACAGCATCCCTTAAAGGTACAAGTCACTGAAAATTAAAAATCCTATATTCCTTCCCTTGAAGTTACATACAAAGAAAAACAAAATGCTTTAATATAACTGAAAAAAATCATATAATAATCAAAACATTGATAAGTGAATATGATTCCAAGCAGCAAACAAGAATGGCAAATAAACTTATTGCAGGCACTTTTACATCCATCTTGAGCCAGCTGTATGGCACTGAGGGAATCAAATGTATTTTGTTTCACTGCTAACCCACACATTGGAATCACTACAAATCTGCCAGTTTGGGTAGCAACACTAACTGAATAAAGAACTTGGTAAACTGCTACAGAAGAAATGGCATGTCTCCCGAGGCAGTTTATGTTTAGCTCTCACAATGATGGCACACTGCAGCCAATATATACCTCCCTTAAGCAGTGTAGTACAGACAGCCCCCTGTGAACATAGTTTCCAAATTGGGGTCAGAGTTAGTTTTGTATCACAGTGCTGTAATAAACAGCAGATCAGTTTCATTCAGCAAGACTGAATCTGTTCCAAAGCTTGCTATATACGTCCGATTATGCATCAACAATGGAAACTGTGGAAACCAGACTTAAGATACATCACAAAACTTTCATAAGTGACACAGTAACCATCCCTGATGGCTATGTTAGTTGAAATAAGTGCAACAGAGACCCTCATTTTTGTCATGAGGAGGCAAAGCCCTTCATACCAAGCATACATACAAAACTGTCCTAAACATGGTAATTATAAAGTCCGCTGTCACTGGACCTTTTGAGTAACAGAAGTAAAGAGCACAGCTGAAAAGCCACTTGTTTTAGAAGACAAAAAAGTCATCAAGACTTTGCACTTCATTCCACGGCAATTTTCACTTATTCAGTGTGTTATCATAAGTTCAACGTTCTCATATCCAGAGATTAAACTCCTAACTCGGACCCCCTTTCATCTAATAATAAAGTGGTTACATGTGCTTCGTAAGCACAGGAGGGTGAAGTGCTTTCACTAAGTATAAAGGCCAGAAATGAATCCTGCCACTCACTCACTACAAGCTAAGAAGTAAAAGTCAGAAGCACTTAGCTTTTAACAATGAAACTAGTAAAATCCCAAAAATTCTTCCGTTAATATTACTTCCTTCTGATAATTTAATATTCTTTCTCACACTGATCTTCCTAGCTGGGAAATGGCTACTCTCCTGTAGTCTCAAACTTGTGTATTAGCTACCTACACCATTCCTACCACACAGATCTACACCACTGCACTACTGTTATCCCATCAACCTGATAGTCCATAAGTGCTAGGCTAGCTGCCCTTGCTGGACATTTTAAGCCTAGCCAATTTCCTTTTTGGTGCTTGAATTAATTTCCCTGTCTGCAGTGAAAAGACACATGATGAGTGCTAAACAGGACTATTTTGTTAATGAAAAGAAAATAAACAAGTTACACTTAATTTTAACTGTATAGTTGGCACACTGACATTACAACTTGAAGGGTAGTAAACAAAAGTAAATGTAAAATATTTCTAGCTAAATATACAGAGACAGTAACTTCAATCATGGAGTCTCTGTCATTTGCTCTCTCATTCGGTGCAACTGCCAGCTACCTTGAAACCTGCCTAGTACATGCACTGTTTGGACAAAGCAGTTGTGCTCTTACCACTTTCTGCCAAGTAAACTGCCTTTCCACTTCAGGCTGGGGAAAGTTCTAGTAGACACCTCTCTGTGCAATAATTTCCAGAAATGGTGGTGCTGCTGCTGTCTGTTTCACTGTCTTCTTAATGTACTAGTTAACTCCATACAACACTGCAAAAACAGAGACACATCTGTAAGAAGTACTGCAGCCATATATCTTACTCAATGCTTAAACATTTCTACAGCATGTTAAGACACATTATCCACATCAGCACACATCACGATAGTCAGCAACACATGGCACAAAGAATGACTGTGGAACAGCAGACATTGTGTAGGGTAAGCCATTATTCCTGGATTCGCTCCCATGCTCTTCAGCACATTGAGCAATGAGTGCCCTTCAGCATTCATTTCCGTAGCAGATACAGGTTTTACGGGATCAGGTAGCTAGCCCAATCCTCCTCAGAGGGTGCACCACACACGCACGCACACACTCACGCCTAGGGCCAATTTAGTGTGCCCAATCCACCTACTGCAAGTCTTTGGAATGTGTGAGAAAACCGGAGCACTCGGAGGAAACCCATAAACGCAGGGAGGACATGCAGACTTCACACAGAAGGCACCCTAGCTGAAAATCAAAGCAGAGAACGTCTTGCTGTGAGGCGACAGTGCTAACCACTACACCACTGCACCATCCAAGCCATTACCACCTCAGCATATTTGCCCAGATTTAAATAAAACAAAATAACTTTGTGCTACAAACCCAGTCTCTCTCACTTACACATGCCCATGCATACTGGTGCCAGTGTGTGTGTGTGTGTGTGTGTGTGTGTGTGCATATGTTATGCATGCATCTGTGCATAAATGCACTTGTCTTCATATGTACATTTCCCCCCCTGTGTTCTTGCTTTACATTATCTGTCTCTGCTCATATCTCCATACATCCCAGTGTGTGAAAGTGTGCCCTTCTATACGTACATATCATACTTTCATTGTGTGGACGGTTGCATGTGTGGGCATGCATGCATAAGTATCTTTGTACATGCATTTCACCTCTTTGCTTGTGTATGTTTATATGGGCATCTCTTTAAAAGCAAGAACACAGATGCCTTCCTGTATGTCTATGGCATCTATATGTTTATAAGCACTCCTCAGTGTCTCACATGCATGTTTACATTTCAGAGTTCAACCCACTGACCTACTCAGAATAGCACAGTAACTCCTGTCTGCTCCTGTGAGAATAAGACAGTAATTTGTAATGCTCTTTATCAACTATTCCCTCCCCTCCTTCTCCAATGACCTGGCAAACACACTTTTTTTTTTTTTTTTTTTAACATCCCAGCATGAGTAAAGGTAAACTTAGCCCTGTTGACATCAAAGCAAAATGAAGCACATAGTATTTTGGATAACTAAAAACAAATGTTAACTGTGCAAATGGGCATCAAACGAAACAGCTAACATAACCAGCATGTGACACTCCTGGTTAACCATCCCTAAAGTTAGTAACAACTGGCAGTTTAATGCACATAATTAAGGCAATGAGATGTTAATGAGTTTCATCATCAGATCTGTGTCCGACTCCTTCAGTCTCCAACCACCTACTACACGACTCTGACCAAGTCACTTAACTATACAATGCCCCCATGCCTCCAATGTAAACGGGCCTCAACTCGATTGGAAAGGCACTTAAAATATACGACTAAATAAATAAATATTCACAAGCAAAAATAAAGACTTCTTATGGTTTTACTTTGCCTTTTTATGAAAAGCAGGTAGGATGACTAGATATTTTTTTTTCTCTTTCATCAGTTTCTTTATTAATTACATTGTACCCAGTCAGCTCAGTCCTAACAGACAACTGTTTTCCCTGCTGGAGGGGTCCATGTGGGTTCACAATCTAGAAGCTCCTTTTTGAGGTTTTAAGATGCAATCATTCAAATGACGAGTACCTAATTAAAAGGAATCTGAGGTAAAAAGACAGCAACAGCCTGGCAAGTGTGTTGCCCTCTTTCATGTAACAATGGATGGAATGTGTTCCTAGCTTTCAGAGCTCTTATAACCCACACCAAGCGCACAACAGGAGTTGTAGCATGGAAAAGGCGAAAATTGCCTGGGAGGAATGAGTTACATGCTGAAGAGAAGCTCTCTGTTGTCAAGAACAATCAAACAAAAAACAATACTAAGTCCATTTATAGGAGACTCCCAGCAGCGATGGCAAAACAGCTGAACAAAATGACCAACCTAACCAAACTTTAGAAACACATCTCCTACCTGGCACTCTCGATTAAAGTAAGAACTAAACAGCTCTGGGAAAAATCACTTAAAACTGCACAGCTTATGCTGTGTGCTATAAAAATCTGTGGGTTAGCAACTAACCATCATGGGGCTGGTTGGTTTAACAGTTTAATACAAGCCCTTGTACTACTTTCACTCCTGATGCTTAAAATCAAGCTGGAACTAAAGAATGAAAGCTTTAACCACTTTTTAGTGCTTCACATAAAATGCAGCCCCAAATCAACCCTGCTAGGAGGTACAAATAAGATTATTTCCAAAGGGATAACTTTCTAAACCTACAGCTCAGCATTTGGGACATAAGGCCAGTGCCAAGCAGTGTTTTTGTAACCACAAAAGACCTCCAAACATCACAACAAAGCACTGCACATGTTCACGCACTGAATGTGAACATTCTTTGGTATACATGGAATGATCTCACTGCCGACCTTTTCAAGCAATAAAAACATTTAGAGTCAGAATATAACATTTTTAAAGCAACAAGGTACAAAATGATTGATGTCACTGAAAATGTAAGGTGAGAGGTGTAGTTAAGAAACCATCACAAAATAAGCAATTACATCTGGTATAAAATCATGCCCTACTTGTTCCTAAAATAACTGTACAACACAAAGTAGTGCACCCCAAAACCATACATTGATGATGTGCGGAGATTCAGTTAATTATCCCAGACTAAGAATAATTAATCTGTTCTGCTCAGGAATCATTATTATTGTTGCATACTCCAAGCACATTATTTATGCAAAAGGCAACATTCTTGTCACAATAAGGTCCTTCTGCAGCTCTGCCAAGAGTTCCCACCAAACTTTTGTTTTATTTAAATGCAGACAGTATATTTATTTAGTTACTTATTGTACTTGTTCACTAGGCAACACTAATTCCAATGAAGTCTTTGCATACACAGCCTTGGAGTACAAACTCAGCACAATAAAGATAAGGCAAGTTTTACCTGACAGCACTTACAAAATAGGTAGAAATAAGCAAGAAGAGATGATGTAGAAAATAATTTAAGACAAGGAATTAAAAGTTAGCAATGTGATGTACTTAATTTGCAGAAGAAATAGGAAAGAATGCACAATATATTCATGAAGTGGAGAAATCAGGACACTAAGTAAGTTATTTGGAATGAGGGAACGGGATACCTGGGTACTGCGGTGCCCTGAAGTCTTACATTATGAAGCAAGTTCTTACCTGTGATATATATATATATATATATATATATATATATATATATATATATATATATATATATATATATATATATATAAAACAGTGGCACAGTTTGGATCACTTTTTAAGCTTCCCTGATTTCCAGGAACATACCTGATTTTGGCTAAAAATGTTTGTTCATCTCTTGTAATCTCTCCTAAAACTGGTGATTTTGTGAGAAAAGATGGTGGATTGTACTTAACAGACAATGACAATAATCAGTTACAACTTTTTTTACTTCAAAAAGTGAGTGCTCTCATTCCCTTCTTCTGTTTAATAACATAAAAAGTGTTCACAATTGGCCCTGATTATTTCTGAATTTGTCTTCCATTCTGGGGGTAAGTGATTGACAGCTTTATGTTTGGATGAGCAAATTTTGAAAAGCTTGAGGGGAGATGGCTCACTGAGAAAGCACTTTCAAGCATCAGCCCTCAGGAGATACTTTTAGGCATTTCTTAAAGGAAATGTAGGATTTTCAATCTCTTACTGTCTGAGGGAATAGGATTGTGAAGCTGTTAACCAATGACTGAGAATTCAGTTTGTGGGGTTTCAGTCAAAGGAATGTATGGGTTTCCATAGCACAGTTTATAATTAGAAGGTCTTAACATGAAACTATTAAAGTGGTTAAAGTGTGGAATGAAGTGAGCATATGAGTACATCCTCACACTGTTTTATTTTAGTTTTTGACAGGAGGTGGCAAAGGTGCTCAGTTCTAAGATGCAGTTATTAATCTGCAGACTGTTACCTTTCACTTGCAGAGTTTTTAACTTTAGGGGTGCTGTAGTGAGTTTAGTATACATTGTAAGGACTCACCTGATTCACCAATGAAAATCTGTCTAAACAAAAGCACCCTCAAAACTCTGTCACCCAGTCATTTCTGTTTTCATAACCCTCTTCAATGCAACCTGAAATAAAAGGAAAAAAAAATTTATTGACTCATTACACCTGAAGAGAAGTTTCAACCATGCAGCTATAAAAAACAAGAGAGTACAATGAACACTCAAGTCTAAATTATCAGAAAAAAAGCACAGTTATGCTGACAACCTTCTAAGTAATTCAGTCGGTCACCACAATGGCCAAACTAAAATCATATCACTCGTTACTGAAGTTCCACGTAAAAAGCAACATGTGCCCTGAACAGTGGTGCAGTTAAATGAACAGTCACGGGCTATAAGGTAATAAGAAGGCAAAAAACAAAATCTAAAAAGAGGTGCAGACAGACAAGAGGCAAATGGGAGGGTAGCAGGCAGAAGGCAAAAGATGATAGAGGTGTGAGGTGAGAGAGAAAATAAAACTCAAAAGGAATGTTCTGTTGCACAAAACAAACTAGGTCTTCCAAAATGGGTGCCATTCTATGTATGCTTTAAGTGTTACCAGTACAGCACGGCATACTCTATAGTGTTTAGTCTGTTAACAGAGCAGTACAGTACATACACAAATGGAACCAGTGGGGAGGACATAGTACCAGTTAATCTCTGCATTACAGCACGGTTCTCCCATCTACCCCCAGGTCACTACGGCCACCACTCGCTGTTGGTCACTTTGTACACTTTTACATCACCACCAGAGTTCAGTTAGTGGCCTGGATGACTGACTGTGCTGGCAGAGATCGGGGGGGGGGGGGGGTCTTCCAGGCAGTTATGCATGTCACTCTGGTGCTGTGATACAAAGGTATCATGCACAGCATCACCAGGGGGGACAGTTAACAGCCCTACTACAAAAACTGTCCTCATTGCCAGAGTATCAGTGAGTTCACCCTCCCACCATCAAGACTACTGTAGAAATAAAGACAGTCCTCACTTCCAGTGAACAAATGTACCATTGGGGAGGCTTGAAGTAAGCAGGCAGAGGTGAGAAAAAGTTAAACAAACAAATATGTCACTAAAATGAAAAACTCCAAATATGTAAATCCGTCATGTCATCACATGAACTTTTAGCAGGTTTGATTAAGACTACTAACCCCTTTACTCTTTTCTGTACCTGGCTCAGACAAACAACACTGTTAATCTGTGCTACCTAAAAGCAGCTGGACTTTTGTACTCGACCCTGATAAGGTAGCCAGTCTGATGAAACCCATCACAACAAAGGAGTTAAAGCAAGTTCCACAAAAACATCCCCTAAACAGTACTGTACCACCACCAAGTTTTCATGGCTATAATGACAGACAGGCTGCCTTTTGCATTTCGGCTTTTGGTGAACTTGGACCAGTGTAGCTGCATCCGGGGGAAGCACACCCATGCCAGTATCAAAAAGACCCTCTTCTACCCACAAAATACAAAATAATGAATTCTGCCCAGCTAACAAAGAGCTCTGATAGCAATAAGGTATTTCAAGTACAGAGTGGGGGTTCTTCCTTTCACACACTGTTTACAATAGGTTTTTCTCAGTACTTTGTTAACCTGATAACACATATGCATGTTGCAGATCTGACAAGGTTCCAGACTCTCCTACTTCTTCCAACCAATCAAAAGGCACCAGGAAGGGGTGCCCACTATCTCCACTTCTGCAATGTACCTGCAGTTCCTACCCTGTATTTGTAGGACCTTGGCCTTGAGAAGTTATCCCTACCCCAATGAGTGTAAACCCTTCCCTTTCAGAGATTACTAGTTTCCCTTTTGACCAGACAGACAGATGTTTCTTTCATCATTCTCACAAGCTATATTATTGCAGTGAATTTTGTCCACTTCTTTAGACTTTAAAACCATTTCCCTACTTTTGAGGAAGTTACTCCCTTTGGCTAGTGGGTATTCAGGTGGCTGCTTCACCAGAGTATAATGAAACAGGTTTACTGCAAAGCTCCTAACGATTACTTTAGGAAATGAAAAATACTGCTGTTGGACTTGGAACAGATGGTGTAACTTTATAAAATGTCTAGAGTCTCACAGCCTTTACAGTACCCACAGACCTTGTTTAAATACTGATAGATTACAGTTTCTTGGGACAAGATCACTCTTCTGGCTGGTATGGGAGGCTCAGGATACCACATGTCAACCAGTTCTGTTACTTGCTGATATAATCTTATATCAATCCCATCAGAAAACTTTGGGTGAGTGTTGGGGAAATTACCTTAAAAGCATGTACCCAGACAAGTAAGATATAGTGTATGGACCTCCTTCATTCTACTGTTTTTGTCATGGCAATCAATCTGAGGGAATCTTTCCCTGGTTGAACACGTCAAGGGAGCAGACTGATACAGCACGGATTACCTCAGACTTCATACCACCAAAATCTTCTTTGACCTTCAGAGTTGCAGACTAGCAACACTGGAAACAGAGCTGGAAGATGGACTGGATCCAGTGGCTCAGGGGGAAGTATCAGCTGACTCCTCCTCATTTCCTCAAACGTTGACAGCTTTTGGGCATACTATGAGAGGTCCTGGCAAGCAGAAAAGACTGGTGAGGATTATGCAGCTTCACAGAAGCCAGATGGAAGGTGCACTCCTAGAGAAACTAGCCAGTTTTCCTTACTGAATCTTTGTAAAAGCTAAGATGAGATTTGTGGATGGGGTAAAGTATGGGATTAAGACATGAATACAAAGCTTGAATGAGGGCCTTAGATGTGCCACTGTTTACTCAGACTGTCACTAGATCCAGAAAACTTTGGACATATGTTGGAAATGCCTCCATAAACATTTTTATACACCAGTGTGTGAGCTTTGGTAGCATGATGGGATAGTCGGGTCTACAGCCCAGGGGACCAAACACTGATTAACAGCTCGGAAGCTCAAGCTGGCAAAAGAGGATGGGCATGTCCTTTTCTGGGGGGGGGCAGGATGCAAATAATTATAATCCCTCAGAGGAGAAGTGGCATTATGGTACACATCCTGAAGACAGGCTTTTACTTCACTAAACCACTGCCTGGTGGCAGCCTTCATTAGCAAGTGGGACCTCTCTTGTTCGGTATATATTTCTCGGCAGTACAGGCCAACACGGAAGGACTGTGGCTGACCAAGTTCGCAGATGACTGCAAACTGGGTGCCATAATCAACTCTCCAGCCGACACAAGCATCCTCCAAAAGGGCCTCATAGAAACAGACAACTGGTGCCAGAGCCATGGCCTCAAGCTAAACGCCAAAAAGTGTATAGTCACCCCTTTGGCAAAAACAAAGTGCCCACAAATTACCACATAGGTGGTAATCCATTAAGTACAGAAGAAGTCATTAGGGACCTGGGGACCCAAGTTGATAGCAATCTCTCATTTGACAACCACGTGGCCAAAGTGGTTAGAAAAACATTTTATATAGCCCACCTAATCATGAAGGGATTCACATCTAGATCAGGGGAGGTCATCGTGCCTCTTTACTCATCCCTCATCAGGCCCATAATTGAGTACAATGCCCCTTTTGGGATGTGGTTAGAAAAACATTTTATATAGCCCACCTAATCATGAAGGGATTCACATTTAGATCAGGGGAGGTCATCGTGCCTCTTTACTCATCCCTCATCAGGCCCATAATTGAGTACAATGCCCCTTTTGGGATGTACCTTACCAGACACCTGCAGCAACTGGAAAGACCCCAAAAGTACCTCACCAAGAGGATCAAAGGGCTCAAACAGATGCCATATGCTGCCCGGTTAAAGAAACTCCAGCTCTACTCAGTGGCATACCGCCTGCTCAGAGGCGATCTGTGCCTGACGTATAAAGCCATGTCCAACCCAGAATTAATGGACATGCTGCACCTCAGAAAATCCAAATCCCATCGAGCTACACGCTCGAGAGACTTGAACCTCAGCACTGAAATAAATAGGACATGCTGGCGGGACAGATTCATAACCCAGAGGCTCCCTTCACTCTGGAATAAAATCCCAGTCCAGGTGAGGCAGAGTCCCACATCGACTCTCTTCAAGAGGAATCTTGATGAGTGGATGGGAGATCGTAGGTTTACCCCGGCTATCACTTCTGTGTCACTGTTAGACAGAGGCACAGTATACTAACCTCAAAAAAAGGCATAGCAAAATTAATTTAAAATGGGTGCCGAAAGCCAAACACACTCTGGCTAGGCTTATAAATGCCCTAGGGCAGATAGGTTCATAGGTTCATAGATTCATACTAGGCTAAGTGTACAGCAGTGTGCAGTTGCAGGAGGAAGGCTTTGTGGATCCTTGTGGTGGTTATGTCAGAAGTTCATTGCCCCACGCACAGGGTGGCAGAAGATGACAGGAAAAAGAAAAAGCTGCTCAGCTTTTTTCCCACAGCTCTCCTTCTACCTCCTGATGAGATGGAGGGGAAATAGAAATTGCAATCCCATTCCATTATTACTCCCCAAGCTGAGGCTGTAATTCGAAGTCAGAGACAGACGCACATAAAGGAGCCAGCAAAAGGCAGTGTTACACGGATAGGCAACAAGGCTTTTCTAAGCCCTGCCTCTTTCCCCAGTGTGCCAATGTTATGTGAAGTAGGATGGGTGGTGCCATGATAATGTGTATGACCTGGCCCCACTGGGCAGCCACACCTTCTTAGCCTATTCATATGTCTTGGCCCGGTAGTCCTCCTGAGTCCTGGCTTCCACTGTGGTTTGAGAAATATGCCACTCAGCACCCCCCAGACATGTACACCCATTATCCATGCTTGCTCTGTCAAGCATCACATTTGTTAATCGAACTTGGGTTGCTTGGGCCATAATCAGGACTTCATCCCTTTATGCCAGTAAAGATGATGGCTCCACATACTGGGCAGTACTGATGCCCTAACACAGACCGATGAAGGGATTCCTGGCACTCTGACTGGGCAGGGTTAATCTGGCCACACTTCTCTGCCTGACAGAGATGTGAGAGGTCCTGGTCTTGGCATGCTAAAAATGATTAATTACTCAGATGTGTGAAACAGATAGCCCCTCACTTGCACACCATGGAGAAGACATGGACCACACATATAAAGGGCAGGTGTAAAGTTTAATAGTAAAGGAGTCTCTTCAATGTGGCACATGGAGATCTGAATGATGGCAATGAATCCAAAGTTTATATTTTCAGGTCTCAAAGTGTTAAAACTCCTAAAACTACTCATTGTCAGGTTTACAGGCTCCATTTTACTTCTGTAGCTGTGTTTACAAGTTTACTGCACTTGATGAATTAACGTTTTCACTTACCAGTTTCTGACAAATTATCTACACATACCCAGAACCACCTGATCCTATGTGCCAGGAGTCCTCAAACTCAACTAGTCATGAGGACTGCATATGGAGTAGTATGGGGGGGGATATAATCTCTTTACTTTGCATTTTCAAATGAGGTTCAACAACAGCAACTATAGATGTACAGAAGAGATTTGACAGGCAGTACTGCAAGCTTAATTGCATGCCCCCATGTCTTTAGCAGTCACGGGTTTAATAAAGAGTGATCTGAATAGAAGTTTGCAATATCTCAAGAACTGGAATGGAAGTCAAGAACTGTAAATCAACAAACTGAAAACCACAAGACTCTTAATATGTAACTGATTCAGCAATCAGAAGTACAAACTAACAGAGCTAAAGTAATGTACTTAAAATACACTTTTAAATGAAATCACTTAAAAAATGTGAACAAAGCCTTACAGATTCATCTTGCTTCTGCTGTCAACTAGTCTACAAAATGTAATCACACACAGTTGGAAGCAAATGCACACCAACAAACTGAAATCTTTTTCTTAAGTGGTTAATTCAAAATCTTAGTCAACAAAGCTAAAAAAATAACAAAAAATCTTATCTAGACTAAAGCTGAACGATATTCAGCCTTTAATGTTCTTGCCCCTTTCAGGCTACCGTGGGTTTGGGGGCAGGATATAAATTAGATTATTTTTCCCCACTCGCTTGGTGAACTGGTGTTAATACTGAAGTGCAAGGCCAAGGCATAAGGTACATTTACTATACGCTGAGTGGCACTTAAGCTCTAAATGCTACAGGTCAGCTGCAGAAACTGCTTACAAGCTTAAATGACACACACAGCTCTGAAATGTCTTTTGAAGACAGAGACATAAACCAGAGTGATTTAAATGCAAGCCCTCACAGAATCATGCTTTAAACAAATGATTAGCTTCATTTAAACTTGAGACACTATTTATTCTTTAACTAGCAACATAGAAATTAAGATGAAAGCAATGAAGTCACAGGAAGCCAGCGTGCTGCAGATAAAGCACAAACGGGCTGACCACGGAGCTGATCCTCAGTACTGTAATTCCTTGAAGTAGCACTCCAAAGTGCTACTACCACATCTGGTTGGTGGGCTGGAGTTCCTACGGCAGGAATTGAACTTTATGTCAGAGCTAAGTTTAGCTAGATGACGAATCTCGGCATCTATCTATAGCACCAGAATGAGCAGTTTTCTATATTTATCATGAAACAAAAATGAGCCTGAAAAAAAAGCAAGGCTCTTTTTACTTATTTAAAGGGAACCCAACCCTTCTCAAGCACAATTTAATTGTGTGACTCAAGTCAATGAAGAGGGTTTAAGAAATGCCACACATTAAAATTCTACAGAGTGGGTCGGGAGTGTAGACTCATGGGACACAAGCTAGGGTCAGCTTGAAGCAAGCTGGATCACAAAAAATCAGGAGAAGAAATGCTACAACTGACTGGAAGGAAGCAGGAAATACTGCAAAGCCCCAGAAAAGTCATTTGAGGACAGGCACAGCAAACTCACTGCTGATGCTATATTGTGCTATTTCCAGCTATCACGGTGCCAACTGAGTTGTATATGCTGCTGAAAGGCTTTCTCACAGAAGAAAGCCGCTGCGTTTTACTGCCTTAAGATAAAGGCAGAATCTAGGTCTGACTTCAAATGCAATGCATGACTCACTGTGTGGTTTAGAATTCAGCATTTACCCAAAATTACATGACAGTCTAAATTACTCCCTTTGGCCACACCCACTACACCATTAAAAAATACCTTGTACTGTGCAAACAGTCCACCAGATCCTCTGAAGAATGCATCTCAAGGGAGCACCATCATGTGACAGATGGCTGTGATACAGTGACAAATCAGCTCAAGACAAGTATGCCCAGGGGGTGTGCAGGGCAATATCAAATCGTGGAGCAATACACCAAGTCTAAAAGTTTTCTGTACACAAGTGCTTAGAACTAATAGCATTTCCCTATCAACATGAAGTGGTTTTGAGGTCTGACAGAGCAGAGTGCAGTTTAGCTCCTTTGGAAGGGGTAAACAAAACAGGGTTGACCGTTACTCCACAACTTCACACGGCTAAGCTTCAGCCACTATCTCAGATGCAGCAACAGTGCACAGAAGACACTTTTAGGGTGATGCACCCTGTAAGTGCGCATGTTTTGTGAATTAACTGAAAATGATCTCAAACATTTTAATATGGGACAACCACAGCCTGATAAACTGCTGAGGAGCTGTACACTGAACACCTGCAAGTTTACAAATAAGGACTACAGTTTTCTCAAAGAACAACTTAACTGGATGAGTCCTTCTAGAGGGTAACAAAGTACCTGCCAGAAATAAATGCACATGCAACTGGCCAGCAAAATGAGAATTTGTGATGTACTTAGTCTGTCTTGTTTTGCAGCCCACAGCTTCACCTATCTCCCCTGTTCTCTCCCTTCCACCTGTCCCATATCCTTTTGAAAGTCATTATTTTTTTTTATCTGCACCATTCATTCAAACAGCACATTCTATCTATCCACTATCCTTTCCACGGAGAAACATTTTTCATGTCTAAATTAGCCCAGAAATACGTCATGCTCTCCTCACAAGTCTAACATTTCTTTTCAATTACATCCAATCATTAATCCCCATTATAATTTTATGAATCCATATCACATTTCACTTTCCATTCTGTTCTCTGGTGAATATAACTTCAAATTACCCAGACATTCTATATGCTATTCTATTTAATCGCTTAATGACTGTGGTGGTCATCTATCATCCTCTGTACTGCTTCCCTCCAACATTTTAGATTACCATGTGTACATCTGTATAGCCTCAAGAACTGGACAATGTACCCCCCAGCTATGATCCCACCAGTGAGTGCTCTGTACAAACTGTGGAAGAATCTTCTTCCAGCTTTTGAAAGCATCTACTTGCTTATATGTAGCTTATTACTTTAGTCTCCCTAATAACTCTGCCTGCTCACTCAGTTCTTGGCCATCCTCTGCCAGGAAAACAATTAATCCTAGGTTATTCTATCATCTACATGTCCATAAGGAACAATCAGTGGACAACTAAATGTGGAACTAGAATTACGTCATAGAATTACGTCACCAATCTCTGACAGGTCACTGGTTGTGACATCATAAGACTTAAGATAACAACGGTCTTCTTTGTTTTCCTGTATCCCAAAACTTAAATCACAGGTGTCTTTAGCCTATAAGACGGCCCATGGAAGAAAAAAATTTCTGGAATGTTCTACATGAATGCAGCTACCTTGCAATACTGCACGTACACATGTATGTATAACTAAAAAAATGTAAAGTATGTGGAGGCAGGGAGAGTGTTACCTCCCAATAATGAAGCTGTAAAACAACGCCATAAACAAAAATGCATTCTTCAGTGGTGTCACAGCCAGACGGAAAAGAGGTTCACCATGGCAAATGAGGATGTTCAGTACAAGTGGGCACAGACGTGCACATGGCATGGTGCAAGTAAAGTAGAGAACTTCAGTGCCAGAGAAGTCCTCAATAGTAGCTTTTCGACAACGTCAGAATAAGCAAAAATGATCAGGGACAGTTCACAGATAAGAAAGGAAGTGGTACCACCAACTATTTACCAGAAGTAACCTGGCCACTTGCAGTTGTAATGAACCAACACTGACTTTCAAACTTATCAGAAAGTGAGTCAACTTGTGCTATACAGTGAGGGGGTGGGCCATCTGCAACACGTACACTCAGCGTACGAGGGAATTTCTGTGGGTATACCCATGACATCACTGTTTGACCTGACTATGTGAGTTGATGAGCATTATTTATCTGCAACAACAAACAAAACAGGAAGTGTGTGAGCGTAGGGTGGGGAGAATGGGACTCCCCAGCTGGCCAAGATGACATTATGTGACTTTTTTTCTCATTCAGTTACACAGAGTAGCAGAAAGGAGAACAAGGAGGAGGAGGGGATGTTCCTGTAACCCAGTCATGTTTCACTGACTGATCAAAAGGACAACCTTAAAGTCAGACACTTCCATTTGTTTCCAATGATGTAACAGCTTTTCACTCTCCAGTTGCTACACTCTGTACTTACTGTTAACTCAGGTTTATTTAATGTTCTGTATATGTAAACAGGGATGCTAGAGCATTTACCTATGACTGGTGAAACACTGGTTGCGATCTTGTCTGACTCCACCTACCATTCATATTAATTAAGTTTACCACAACCTCCTTGGCTATACATTAAATGAGACTTGCTTGGACCAGAACTGAAGATGGGCAACAGGATATGGGACTGTATGCAGATAATCGAATGGGGCTTCAAAAACAGCTGTGAAAAGAAGGTAATTGCTCATTAGTCAGAACAAATAAATAGTAACTCACCAAAGAATAACTACTTCAAAAATGTAACACTGTATGCAAGCGTTACTGAACAGAAATATATGTGGCAAGGAGCTGAATTAGTTAAGGGGAATGTTAAGACAATTTTGCACAGCAAGGTTGTTAGTAATTCACCAGAATGCAGAGACAGAAAAAGATGGCATTTATGACAAAAACAAGAATCTCAAAACTTTTCTTTAAAGTGAGCATGGCTGCAACTCCGGCAGTAAACAGTGGGAAAGTGAATATCTTAACAGGAAGTACAACAAGATCCATGTCAAACTATAACTTTTTAAAATAGCTGCCCAGAAAGTAGAAACATACGATGTGGTGATTAGAAGGGCAGAAATGATTTGAAGTTGAAGACCACAGTATCTGGTTACCTACTCATGTTTTCTTCTTTTGTAAATCATAACGGGACAAAATGACTAAAACTGGCATCCACAGACATGTGACCCAGCTTTTATGCAAGGGGTACAGAAGAGCACAGCTACTACATCCCCTGGATTTCATCAAGACTTTTGATTCAATCCCACACAGAAGACTGACAAGAAAAGCTGGAATAGTTGAGGGTAGAACCAAGGTTAACATACTGGAATGAGAGGAAGAAGGTCAGAAACAAAGAAAGGGACAAACAAGGGTTGGTCCTGGTGCAGTACTCTTCGGTCTGTTCATTTCACACACATCTGAGGGAACAGGGGACAGAATCAAGCTTTTTACTAATGGCAGAAAGTCAGCCACAGTACTGGTGGCTGGCAGAAGTACGAGGAGTTTATAGGTTCATAGGTAAGTACTAGGCTATCTGCCCAAGGGCATTTATAAGTCTAGCCAGAATGTGTTGGCTTTCACCACCCCCTTAGATTAGTTCCCTGTGCCTCTGTCCAGCAGAGCCATTAGTTCCCAGCGTCACTGTCCAGCAGAGCCACTGCAGTGAACTCCGGGGTATATTTTCTGTTTCCCATCAACCCGTCAAGGTTTCTCTTGAAGAGTGTTAGTGAGGGGCTCTGCCTGATGTATATTGGAATCCTGTTCCAAAGCATGGGGAGTCTCTGGGATAGGAATCTATCCCTCCAGCATGTCCTATTTATCTTTGTGGTGAGGTTTATATCTCTAGAGCGTGTGGCTCTCCGGGATTTGTTTTTTTTTTTTTTTAGGTGGAGCATGTCCATCAATTCTGGGTTGGATATGGCCTTGTATGTCAGGCAGAGATCACCTCTGAGTAAGATGTATGCAACCGAGTACAGCTGGAGTTTCTTGAGTCGGGCTGCATAGGGCATCTGTTTGAGGCCAGTAATCCTCTTGGTGAGGTCCTTTTGTGGTCTTTCCAGCTGTTGCAGGTGTCTTGTAAGGTACATCCCAAATGGGGCGTTGTATTCTATGATGGGTCTAATGAGTGATGAGTAGAGAGGCACTATAACCTCTTTTGTTCTAGATGCAAACCCTTTTGTGACTAGGTGGGCCACATAGAAGGATTTTCTAACCACCATGGCAATATGATTATCAAAGGAGAGATTACTATCTACTTGGGTCCCCAGATCCCTTATTACATTTTCTGTATTTAGGGGACTACCACCTATGTGGTAGTTCGCGAGTACTTTGTATTTTCCAAACAGGATGACTATGCACTTTTTGGCATTTAGCTTGAGGCCATGACTTTGACACCAGGTATCTGTCTCAGTGAGACCCATCTAGAGGGTATCTGTATCAGCCGGAGAATCAATTATGGCCCCTAGTTTGCAGTCGTCTGCGTACTTGGTCAGCCATAGTCCTCCTATACTTGCCTGTACCTCTGAGAAATATATACCGAACAGGAGGGGTCCTAGGACTGAGCCCTGAGGGATGCTACTTGTAACCGGTTTAGAGTCGGACGTAGAGCCTACAACTCTCATCATGTGGGTTCTATCCATGAGCCAAGTTGGCAACCCATCTCATGACGTAGGGGTTTATGTTCAAGCTGGTGAGCTCGTCTACAATACTAGAATGGGGAATGGTGTCGAAAGCCTTTGTGAGATACAGGTAGGCTGTGTGGACCTCCTTTTCCCTCGTCTAATGCCTTGGTAACCATCTCAAAGAAGTCCACCAGGTTTAGGAGGCATGATCTGCCCTTAACAAAGCCAAACTGGGTAGGGTCCAAGGTTTGGAGGTTCCCAATGTCTCCGTTAATGAGTTCCATGATGATGCGTTCCATAGCCTTGCAGACCAGGCTAGACAGGCTTATAGGGCGATAGTTCCCGGGGTCCGTTGTGGCTCCACCTTTGGGAAATGGGATAACTGTTGCTGTACGCCACTCTGCAAGTACGTAGCCTGTAGAGAGGCTGAGTTTGAACAATGTGTTTAGGTGAGGGGTTAGTTAATTTTGGAGCTCTTGTAAGACAAAGTCTGGGACACCGTCCAGTCCCATTGAAGCTGTGTTTTTGGCTTTGGATAGGGCTGTTTTAACCTGTGTGTCGGTGATTGCCAGGGCCCTACATTCTTCTGGTATGGTTAAGGGTCCTTTAGGGGGTGAGAGGGGGGTGAAGTTTGCACTAAACCTGTCTGCCAGAATGCTGGCAATATCAGTCGGTTCAGTGTATTTTGTGCCATTCTGCACTAACGCAGAGCAGATCTGAGCGTTTCCACTTAGGTTCTTGACATATCTAAAGAACGCTTTGTGGTTATCTTTGGAGTCACTGGCAATTTTTCTTTTGAAAATAGCCTTGGATGATTTAATGAGGGATCGTAGTTTCTTGCTGATACTGATCAGGGATGTCTTTCCTTCTTGGGATTTTACTCTTTTCTGTACTAGTTTCCTCCTTCTGTAAGCAAGGATTTGAAACTTTGTCCAAATGGACTGAAAAATGGCAGTTAGAGGTTCACTGCATATGAATGTAAAGGGCTGCTCAAGAACCAATGTAATCCTGGTGTGAAGTAAAAGATGTGGAAGGAGAACTACTTCAATAAATCAGGAAGAAAACTTGGGAGGGGTTGATTACACCTAGACCTGATGGCCAGCTGTAGACAGGAAGTGTAGTGGTAACAGCCAACAGAATATTGCAGTGTATCCTCAAAGAAACAGACTCCAAGGAAAAAATTAATTTGCTGTTAATAAACCCTGGTCAGAGCACACCCTGAATATGTCATTTTCTGGAGCCCATAAAAAGAAAGCAGAAGACTGCAGGAGAGAGTCCAGGGAAAAGCCACCAGAAAGGTTTGTGTGGTGAAGGGAGAAAATGTGACAAGAAACTGCAGAAGATAAAGCATTTCTCCTTACAGATGGAGAGACCGCAATAATGGTGCTCGGAATCATTTCAAGGAGGTGTGAATGGGTAACCCTAAACTAGGAGGACAGAGGAAGGATCTCAAGTAGTAGACTTGGAAGGCCACTTGCTTCTTGAAAAAGCAAAAGTAATTCTTTACTGAGAGGGTTGTGGATCCATGAGATGGACTATAAAATGTATGTGATGGTGAGATAATCCAAAGAGGCATTCAAGCGTGCAAGGGACAGGTGCACAAGAGGTGATGGTGGAAACAGACTATATACACTTAAAGGCCAGTTTATACAGGCTCACTGTATCATTCTGCCATCAGAATTTTTATAATTGAACCCCAAGGGTTTGCAAACTTACAAATTAATTGCAGGGAGGAGGCATGAGGGTCTCTGTACCTTGCTAAGAATTTTTCAATGGGCATGTTTTCATTTTACTGGGTTATCTGTGGTTTGGCAAGTTTTAGCAACCCATTAAGTGAACTTCTAAGACCAGACTGTCTGACGGTTGGGTGGGGAGCAAGGTCACGGTGTAATGCATAAAAGGATGGAAGAGATGACAAAATAAATCTCTCATCTGGCATGCAAACCTCTAAAGTTCTAAATGACTATCAGTCACTGGTTATTCAGTGCTTGACAGTGGTGATGCAACAAGTAGACTGCACTGGGGCGGGACAGATCAATGCGCAATGCTACCATTTCTGCCAACATGCACCAAAACCCTGCTTCTACCATTACAACTGGGCAGATTGCATTACCAAAACATTCTAACAAAGCTCAATGATTTCAAGTTTTACATCTTAGCCATCAAGTTTCTACAAATAAGATGTCAATTAAGTTCTGGTTTCTCTGCTGTTTCACTTGACAGAACTCTATGTTCTGTCATGAAGTAGTACAGACCGTGTTGCCTGTACAAGGCTCATTTACAACGGCAGGTAAGTAGACTTGTCCACAAGGGCCTGTTTTCAGCCACAAACCAGTAACAGTCTAAAACAACAGGCTACAATGCAGCACAGAAGTCTACAGCCAGTCCTAGACATAGATACCTGCATTAAAACAGCAGTAAATGAGAAAGCCAATGGCAACAACGGGAAAAGTAATCAGTGGGTGTAGCAATTAGAAAGTACAAAAGAAAGGGAAACAGGTACTACAAAACTGAGCCTCCATGCCATGAACAAAAGATGAAGAATGCAACAGCACGCTAAGCAAGCTTCAAGATAGAGATGAAAAGATTAATAAAGTCAAGTAATTTATAATCAAAGCTACGGAGTTAAGGACAAAGCAAGTTGAAAAAACGAATGGGTGTCCACTGCAAACGCTCACAGAAACAGCACTGAAGATTCACAAGTGAAACAAGAATGAATTTCCCCAACAGCAAGTTGGATATGAATGAATTGTATAGAAAAGTAGTGTCATGCAGTAATCCATCTACAAGTCTGACTCTGCACTGCACCACATAAATAAAAAAATGTAATTTACTTCAGAGAGTTGCCTATACAATACATCTGAATAATGAATCAAAGCCATCATATATACCTTGGTAAAGATCTTGCTATCACTGCATAATATACAAATTTAATGGTGGACTCCAAAATAAAATCCTGCCAGCTGACATATGGATCAGATAATAGTGAACTGACCAACAAATGTAAAGGATACATAAAAGTACATAAAATCACAAGAAGGAAAACATGGAGGGCATTGTGTGTGCATCACAAGATAGGGTCCATGCCAGATTTCCCAACACCTACTGCAACATGAAAGTGTGTCAATCAAAAATAAAGTTGCTGACGATTCTGATGCAGGTGTTTTTCTGTACAAGAGTCAACCCCACTATGCAGGGGGCCACTTACAGGTTTAATACATCAAAGGGGTAAATTCTAACCACAGCACTCTTCAATGAAAGCACATTTTATCCAAAAACTATTGGCTGAGCATTTGACCATCAAGCGACTGCTATGATATCCACAAGAGGCAAATCAACAAATATAAAGGACACAAATAAAATCAAGACATTAATTGTCTTAGAAAATGCAAATATTGTTAGAGAAAGAAATGATGCAGCTGCCTAAAAAAACAACAGACAATTAAACAGCAAAAAGATAAGATGCAAATACACACCTCAAACCACAAGGACAACAGTGCACTAGGTAACACCGAACAAACTCCTAGCAACTGCTATCAGAAGCTCTCCTGAAGCATGGCCACTGACTTGGACTGGGGGGGGGGTCCACTGTTATAAGCATCACCAGACCTAAAAGTAAATGTCACTGAAAGCTACTGAATCCCATCATCATACAGTAGGGGAGAATATAAAAGCACTGAATGTGTATATGAACATTGTGGTGGCTGGGAGTGGGAGGAACACAATCACTGTAGTCCAAGTCTTTCAGACCATATGTGTGTGTGTGTGTGTGTGTGTGTGTGTGTGTGTGTGTGTGCGCGCGCGCACATGCGTGGCAGTGAGGGTGGGGAATATTTATTTATTTTATTTTACATTTGTTGCCCGGGATAGTCGGATTTATATCCATTTTCAGTAGAGTCCCGGGGAGATAAGCTCCAACAGATTACTAGACTACTAACATACAGGTACTAGTTGTTATACAGTTAAATACTACAAATTTTAAACAGTTCAGGAATCTTCACACTTTATACAAAATACATGTTACAAGCATTAGATAAGATATTTTAGACTTTATGTACAAGGCTTCATTAGTAACTAAAAAGTAATTATTAAACAAATACATACTTCAAGTTTCAACAGTTCAGCAATGCTCACAGTTTAAACAATACTTGTTGCCTGCCTTAGGTAGGATGCTTTAGAATTATATGCAGAATAATCTTTTGCTGCAGTCTCAGCATCTCCAAGCACAGATCACTACATATAATGGTGCAAGGCAACTAAACGGTGAGGGGGCCACAAACCTTTTGCGAATCTAACTTCTCCAATCAAGTATCACTGTAGGATAGAAACACAGCCTTAGGAAGAAGCTCACAGGTAGTACAGTCCCACTTTCACGCAGCAGGGGTCACTGTCGAAAATGATGTAGAAACACTGATTGTGGGGGGAGCTCACAGCTACTGCAGTCACAGCCTTTTCCTGCAAGAACTCCTATAGGTAATGCTACAGAAGCACTTACATGGGCAGGTCACAACTAATTAAGTCCTAGCCTCTCCCTGCATGGGTCAATATAGGTGGCAGTGGTGCTTTGAATAGATTGTATAGGAGCTCACAGGTACTGCTGTCCCAGCTTCTCGCAGCAGGGGTCAGTTATAAGCACCAAGGGGGAGGGACCACAGCTACAGCTGCCCCAGTATCTCCTAGCCAGTCACTGTAGATAATGCTTGCATCATCACTGAATGTGATGAATTTCACAGCTACTGCAATCAGTAACTCCCCAGCAGAGGTCAGTGTAGGAAATTATGAGCAAGCACAGACTGTAAGGGCGCTTTTACCTACTGCAGTCTCAACTTTTTCCAGCATTTAGGGAATGACAAAGGAACACTGATTGCTAGGCAGCACACAGCTACTGTAGTCCCAGCCTCTCTCAATATAGTCACTAGGGTTGCCACCTTTTCAAATGCCCAATGTGGGACATTTTTTGTAGAAATGTGAGATTTTGCAGGACAAACATACCCACGGCCAGTGCAAAGGACAGAACTTCACTTTTTTGCCAAAATAAAAGCTTTTTTTTAGCATTTGAGTTGCTTATGCTGCTTCATACAATATTTGTGTGTTCCAGATACAAAATAACTGTTTTATGCAACTATTAAAGGAAACTTAAATATATTTTGTCTTAAAATTTCAGGACATTTGCCATTTTTTATTTTTTTTCGCAGGACACAACTGCCCAAAGTGGGACTGTCCCTCGCAAAGAGGGACAGGTGGTAACCCTAACAGTCACTGAAGGAAACCGTACAGGAAGATGACTGTAGAGAAGAGCTCAGACTTCCTCTTATCTGCTGAAAGTTCATTGCAGACAATAGTGCAGAAGCTGAAGCAGTCTCAGCAGTGGGGTCACTCACTGATAGTAACAGCACAGGAGTAGTAAAACTGTGTGAAAGCTCAGAGCGGCTGCAGTTCCAGTTTCTCTCACTAGGGACACTAAGTATGACATATGAACATTGATGCAGTCCCAGCCTCTTCCAGTAGGAGGCAATTTATGTAATGGTGTAGGAACACCTGAGGCAGTCCCAGCATATAGTACTACAGGACAGTCTGTGCCATCATCCAACTTTCTAAATGGATGCATTTGTCTTGCTTTAAATACACATGTGAAATCTGTACAACCAGGAAAAACCCCTGCCATTTACACTTCCCTCAAGGTAAATGTTTGAGATAGCTGTTATCCAGCTTATAAGGAATAGCTGCAAAAAGCCTTATCAAAAAGAGAAACAGCAAGTATATATCAGAAAGCAGGAATAATACACACAGAAACAATTTCCTCCTTTGCACACAGTTTCCTGTGGCACAAAGAGAAAATGTTTTTTGTGCGTGTGTAGACTAATGGAAACTGCAGGGCTTATTTCACCACTAAGACACACATACAGACGACATGGAAAAGGCAAGAAATGATGACACAACAGTTTTAAAAATAGTCAACATTCACTATTCTACTAAAGTATGAGAACATTGTAGTTGTGGTTAATGTCTCTAGGAGACTGCTGTCACCACATACTAAATAAGGTCAGAGTTCCAAACAGGAACAGGAAACTACAACAAAATGTGGAAGCTGGGCACACACGCAAAGCTGCAGATATTGTTTAACTAGCAAATGTACTATGAATTGCCAAAGTAGTTTACCCTGAAGCCTGAAATAAACTGTGAAGAAGCTTCTCTAGCAAACCTGGTTACCTGACTCTTTTCTACAAGATAGGATATTCAGCAAGTTACAACCACTAAAAATCCTTATTTGAAAAGAGATCAGATTAAAAATTATAACTACATAAATAAATGAAATATCATATGCAGGCAAAGCTAAAAATACTCTAGCAGAAGCAGATGAAATTAAATAAAAGCCCTAAGCCTAGCTTCTTAAAAACCTCAAAAGACAGGCTGTTTAAGACGCTAAGAAATACCAACCTGATGTGGAACCCCCACACATCTACTACAGGGTATTTTGACTTACAAAAGACTCTGTTGTCCATATAATGAACTGAAAGGAAGTTCTCTGCCAAAATGTAGGATGTTTTGGGTGTGGTGTGACTTGCTCTCTTTATGCCTAAACAGTACTCTGTCAATACAGTATAGATGAGATACATCAAAACATTTGCAAAAATTCAGATTTTATTTTGGGGGGGGGACTTCCAGAACACAGGCCACTTACTGAACAAGCACATTTATGGCTTTACATCCTTGCAAGGATAAGGCAATATCTCTTTCAAAGGGGCTGCGTTTCTCAGATATACAATCAGTAAAGTTCACAAGTTTAGATGAAGGACAGGACCTTTTGTCATCAAAAAGCCTGCAACCGCTTTCCCATCTGCACATCTTTGCAGTCATCAGTATATTTTGTTACCCGAATGTAATCCCTTGATTTTCTGTCAGCTAAAAATACTAAACAACAGAAGCCAAAAGACCAAACTCTGCCACATAAAACCATAATCCTTTTTATTTCTTCACTCAAGAAATCAGGGATAAACATTTCCAACTCAGGATAATTTTATAAATACTATTATTATTCACTTAGAAAACTTGGAGAATGCAAGGATCTGTATTAACACAGAATGCCTGAAGAACAAGATCTGTTAAGTGGAACATCTGTTTTGCCACCAAAATAAACTGAAGGAAAACAAGTTCAGCTGAGACCCTGAGAACTATTTACACCAACTTGGTCAGATTCTTCTCAAACTTCCCAGGGAATTATTCTGCCATTTCCTTCTGTACACCATTAATTAATATGCTGCCGGTTTTGATTTATCACTGTTTAAATGCCAGTGTTGTACTGTGTTAAAGATGCTTTTCTATGACATTGTTGGCAGCTGCTTTGTCGAAACTCCAGTGATTATTAACTACGTAAGCATTGTCTTGTACAGCATCCCTGTCTCGGAACACTAAACACTGTCTGTTGCTCTCCAAGATCCCATGACCCAGACAAATGACTTTTTAAAGTTTTCCTTCTGACTTTGCACACCCTCTGCAGTACTATATTTAGGCATAAGAGTGTGGGGAACACCATACATTAATAACAATAATGTCACAGTGACATTCTGCGATGCAAGACTGCATTCTTACTTTCTGACATTCTGTGAGGCGAGACTGTATACTTGCTTATTCTGTTTTGTTAAAGCATCGGCTGTGATGTTACAGGGGTAACTTCCAGTGTTTAGTTTATCGTTATACAAACTCAAAGGCCTTAACTAGCTCTGTTTTTCCTGTAAAGTAAACGTGAACATCTAAAAAGTACAACGTAGTGGGACACCAACATTACAGGCATGAAAAAAGGGAGGATGCAGGAAGACTGTGTGAAGCGTGCCAGATTCCACACAGACAATTCAAATTCACGTCATGTAAATGAAGCAAAAGAAGGAAGCTGTAGGAAGTACAAAGTTTAGGCAAAGAATGGTAGATTATGAAACCCTAACCTTATCCACAGAAATTCTACTACTTAGACATAGCCCATAAGTAAAAATCAGATTAAGAAGAGAGAAATGAAGGGTATGACAATTGCTGGATTCCATCTTAGTTTGACAAGCATAGAGATCTGTTCACACTACTAAACTACAGCCACTTTCTAATTCAAGGAAGAATAAAGAATGCATAACGAATACAGAGAATGGGTGACAAAAATCCTTTTTACTCCCAAATGTACTGTACAAATTTAAAACTTAAAGGCCTTAACTCCACCATAGGCCATACAGGCCATTCACTGGAGTTTGTTTCACAGAAAATCAGATTATGGAAACTGCATGGCAAGCTGAGCTAAGAAATTACAAAGTGTTG